>NC_084621.1:54604477-54789477 GCF_033978795.1 Nerophis ophidion | reverse complement strand
CAACTCGGCTAGGCCTGGGGACATCGGAAGCCGGTATGTTTTAAAGTTGTCGTTTGCCTGCATATCGTAAAAACAACCGTCCAACATTTTACAACTATCCATCCATCCATTTTCTACCGCTTAATTCCTTTCAGGGTCTAATTGTAAACTTATAGGTGCCGACCATCAGGGCCGAGTTGCGACGAAAGAGTGTGTCGATGTTGAGATATTCAGCCCAGTTGGTAAGTGAATTTATTTGCTAATAATAGCTACTGGCCGTACCCATGTATTTTCTATGGGCGGTTAGCATCGGGTTTTAATCCTGTTTCCTCCAATGTTTCTAATCCGAATGAATTTATATTTATGTTGAGTCTTTATTTTGGGTATTTAAATATGGTGACTGAGTATTGTGGCATTTTAAGGCCATCTGCATTCTTTATGCTACAGTAAAGACAATGAATGAACACTGCCGCTGGAGCACGGTTACACCTGTCATAGTGACAACACTGTGTACTGTCGTGTTTGTTATTTTCTACATACATGTGATTATTTAATATTGTTAATGTTAGCCGTATTATCGCTAATAATGATAATAATAAGTGTAATTTATTTATTGAAGTTCGAACGATAGATGACTTAATGTGGATATTTATGTGCGCAAATTGATTGAACTCCGGGTCCTGTGTTTACGTAGGCCAGGTCCCTAAATCTTGGATTGCGAGCTGTAGACCAAGGATCTCCACCTCCTCAACCCCTGAACTCCACCTGCTCTGGTCGGGCCGGTAGGTGGCATATAGCCGAACCCCTTGCCTCGCACTTCATTGCTCTGCGGCCTTTTGCACTACCTCATACACAACCTGCCCATAAACTGAACTTTCACTACAAACTGCCTTATCCACAACACCAACCCGTGTGGCTGTATGAACTGCGAATGCACATATGGACTGCGATCAGTCTCATATGGCTCCTATGAACTTGAAGAACTTTTGATATTACTTTTTATGAATTACCTGAACCAAACCAACATTTTTTGTTGAGATTCCATTCTGTTTTTTTCTTTTGTTTTATATGGCCATTCCTTTTAATGTCTGTCCACTAGTTGTTGCACTGTACATGTTTAAATAACACCAGTATCATTTAAAGTTTTTAATTGTGTCTGTCCTGTATATATATATATATATATATATATATATATATATATATATATATACATATATATGTCCCCTCACCCCCTCACCTCCCAGGGGGGCAGTGAGCAGTTTTTAGTGTGTGTGCCTATTGCCAGGACGGCTACAACTGAGGACAGTTCAACTTGTTGTTTTTACTTTGTTAATAAATACAATGGAAGCTGGAACCCATTATTCATTTTTACATTGTTTCCAGTTGGATACCTTTTTTCTAGTTATATACCCTGTAATAAAATGTGTTAATTGCAGGTCTGCAGTTGAATTTTATATATAAAGATTTGTCGTGGCCAGTGAGCATCTCAATGACGTTTGTGTTTACTTGCTGATCCCAGTAAAAGCCACATCAAACTAGTGAGTAAGTGTTTCTCGATTAGTAAGATTTGGGTTTTGCGTTCTGTCTTCATCTACCTTGGAAGAGGGTGAAGTTATGCCTGATATGTCTGCCCTGATAGTTTCCAATTCTAAGTCTGTTTTGTAGTTTGTAGTCGATCTTCCTTTACGCCTGTGAAACATGGACCCTTACAGCAGAGCTGCAGAAGAGAATTCAGAACATGGAGATGAGATGTTACAGAAGACTCACGGATATCTCCTAAACCCAACATGTCACAAACGAAGAAGTCCGGCAAAAGATCAGCCAAGCCATCGACTCACATGATGACCTGCTCACCAGGGTCATAAAGTGGAAACTGAGGTGGTACGGACACATCACCAGATCCTGCAAGGCACCGTACAAGGTGGCAGGAGACAAGGCAGACAAAAGAAAAGATGAGAAGATAACATCGGAGAATGGACTCACCTGAAACTCAGTGAGGCAATGAGAGCAGCTGAGGACAGAGAGGGATGGAGAGAGCTGGTCAACAGATCGCTCTGTGGTGCCCCAACGACCCTCCGGGGTTATGGGATAGGTTAGGTTAGGTTAGGTTTGTAGTTCCACCACACATTAAAGTCATGTTTACACCAGTCAAGTACTTTTCTACCTCTCTTCCTTCATTTATCACATCATTTTACATTCTTCATTATTATAATTACCAGGCTTACTTTCCTCAAGCAGAATCAGATATACTTTCATAATCCCTAAAGGGGAATGTGAGGGACTTCCTGCCATCCGTGTGTGGGTTGCTGTGACATTGTATACACGATGCATCGTTGCAGGTTTGATTCTAAATTTATCGTTTCAATAAACCTCTCTTCTGGCCAGCCGGGCGCGCCCATTTCTAGTGCGCCGGCACCTCCTGCTGGTCGCAATACACCTTTCGGTGTTCGCTTGCTGTGTCTGTGGCGGGGACTCATCTTTGGTCTGGTCTATGTCGTCGCTCTCGTGGTCGTTCGTGCCGGGTTGTTCCTCTCCTACATCAGCCACGATCGTTCCTCACTCGCCCTTTTTATGCTGCAGCACAAGATGCAGGGATTGAGCACAGGTGTGTGGTGTAATACGCACCAGACTCTGATTGCTGCTCCCGCGCTGCTCCGGCTGCGTCACGCCTCTCCCCTCTGCTGCATGCCTCTCCTCCTGGCCTCCATCTTGGTCAGGACCGCTGCCTCTCTCAGCTTGCTGTCGGCTCGTCGGGTGCGTCTCTCCACAGGGAAATTAAACATTTCCAGCACAATCCAATTCAAGATCAGACAAACATTACAGGGAGACAGAACAGGATTGCTGACGGGTCTGCCAACCTCTGGCGCCGCTTACAAAAAAGGTGAGAAACAATCGCTGGGGAGGGAGTTGAGAAGAAAAAAAAATTCAGTCTCAGCCTGGGCCTCTGGAGAGAGTGTCCAGACTGAGGCCAAAAAAACCAAAACCCATAGCCATAGCACACATAAACATTTGTGCAAGAGGGAAACATAAAATAACACAAAGGACAATAAAGACATTAAAAGAGTAGGGCTGATGCAACCAGCCACTTCTACACATATGCACAAAAGTAAAACAACAACAACAACAACAACAAAAAACGTATACACTGTGGTGGCGTCTGCGGTGTTCCACGCCATCGTCTGCTGGGGTGAGGGGAGCATGGCCAAAGACAGAAGCAGACCCAACAAAGCAACCCGAAAGCCAAACTTTCCTCTCTCCATTCTAACATCCCCATCAATACAGCATACAGGTCCCAACACAGTTCAAATCCCGGGATCAGCCCTCATTGCTGGGAGAGACAATTAGGATCAACCCTGCTAGTCGGAGTCTTTTGGCTGGACTTTAGCTCACATTCATAGAAAATAGTTGTGAGGGTGGTTGTGGTGTAATGATTGATCAATAGATTGACTTATATTCCTAAAACTCAAATGTGTTTATCTGTGCTTTACTAGTTGGCCTTCCAGAAGATATTAATCTAACATTGTTTTAAAAGGTAATTCATTGATGTTATCGATACTGGAAAAGACAACACTGGCTTTAAAAATGACCGACTGTATATAAACTTGTTTTTAGCATTTTTGATTAAATAAAGACGTTAAATGTTAAGTGAGTCTGTCCCCGTCTGTGACGCCATCACCGCAGACTATAGTGGACATCATCAGAGGAGCAGGCGAAAGAAAAAATAGCAAGCCACCATTGCGATCCATTGTGTGGAAATACTTCGGCGTTTGCAAAGACAAAGATGTTCTTAATCGGGTGCTCGCTCTTTGATAAGAAGTTACAAAAAACAGTATCAAATCACTAAATTGGTTCTAGATAAACTAATATTGTTCCTTAATCGTATTTGCAACATGAAATTAAATTGTTACACCCCGAGAAAGTAGTGATGATAGTGAGAATGATGATGGTGGAGACATGTATTAAATGTCAAGTTTAATAAAATTAAAGTCCTACTGAAACCCACTACTACCGACCATGCAGTCTGATAGTTTATATATCAATGATGAAATATTAACATTGCAACACATGCCAATACGGCCTTTTTATTTTACTAAATTGTAATTTTAAATTTCCCGGGAGTTTCTTGTTGAAAACGTTGCGTAATGATGACGTGTACGCGTGACGTCACGGACTGTTAGGAAATATGAGCGCTGCACACACACAGCTAAAAGTCGTCTGCTTTAACCGCATAATTACACAGTATTTTGGAGATCTGTGGCTGAATCTTTTGCAATTTGTTCAATTAATATTGGAGAAGTCAAAATAGAAAGATGGAGTTGGGAAGCTTTAGCCTTTAGCCACACAAACACACGGTGATTCCCTGTTTAAAATTCCCTGAGGTGAAACTTTACTATGGATCAAGCGAACATGGTTCCCGACTGAATGTCAACCAGCAGGTTTCGGTGAGAAAATTGTGGTAAAAAGTCGCTTCTTACCAGAGATCAGCTGAGCTTGCGCTGTCCATAAAGCTGCCGTCGACTTCCCTGAGACACTGGAGTCAAGACACCTGTGGACACACACCTCCGACTATCAGGTACTGTTAAACTCACTAAAATACTAGCAAAACAATAGAAAGATAAGGGATTTCCCAGAATTATCCTAGTAAATGTGTTTTTTTTTACTTTTTTTTATTATTTTTTTTTTTTCTAGTCCGTCGCTATCAATATCATCATCCACGAATCTTTCCTCCTTGCTCAAATTAATGGGGAAATTGTCGTTTTCTAGGTCCAAATAGCTCTTGCTGTTGGAGGCTCCCATTTAAAACAATGTGAGGATGTGAGGAGCTTTTCTGTTAGCGACCAAAAGTTGCGAACTTTATCGTGGATGTTCTCTACTAAATCCTTTCAGCAAAAATATGGCAATATCGCGAAATGATCAAGTATGACACATAGAATGGACCTGCTATCCCCATTTAAATAAGACAAATCTCATTTCAGTAGGCCTTTAATATTATCAGTGCTGTTGGAGCATAAAGCTGTGCAGTAAATGAGTGTCTCCATAGTGACAGCCGACACAAACCTAATTAAAATAGGGCAATATGCACAACTTTTTCACTTGTTATCACCTTCAACACGTCCATTAATATTACACACAATTTTATAATTTTTACATGATATTTGGTGTGTGTTATTTTGGATCTAAGTATATCAGACCCTCCATGTTTAACTTTCGGATAGATGATGGATGCACCTCTCGACACAGCTATAAACCTTTCATATCAAGCTAAATCTGGCATTCCATTTTATTTCACAAGTCTATCCATGAACAAGCCAAAAACAGTTTGAAATAGGGCAGGTGTGTCTAAAAAAACCTGTCTGCTCTTGTACAAACAGTCTAGGTTTGCAATTTTCATCAAGAAACACCCACTTACTGATATCATGGTTTAACACAGGGGTTGGGAACCTTTTTGGGTGAGAGAGCCATGAAAGCCAAATATTTTAAAATGTATTTCCGTGAGAGCCATATAATATTTTTTAACACTGAATACGACAAAAATGCGTGCCCTTTTAAGTAAGACCAACATTTTTTAAGTAAAATAAATCTCTTATTCTTCTTAATAAGATTTTTATTCTGAAGCTAACCAATAATAAATAAAACACTTATTACCATTAAAGCAACTTCTTGAACAGGTGTGGTAGAAAACGGTTGGATAGATTAAAATGCATGAGAATGTTTTGTATTTTGAATGTTGTTTTTAACACTGTGATTATGTTAGAATAATTATGTATATATTATCACACAACTTTTATGCTTGAGTGCCATTGCTATAATTATTGTCAATTGTGCTCAAGTGGTATTTTTCTTTGTCTGTGCAAAGCTGACAATCCAAAAGACACAGTGTCTGTGTCCAGGAACGGCCCGCTGACTGCCAAGGCCGAACACCGCCGTGACGCAGACAGAGCAGCGAGACAAGGCGATATCACCACAACAAACACATTTGCATTTTTGCACAATCATATATTGTGTCGAACTGGAGTTGTCCAGATTACCTCCTTCCCTCAGCGACAGCTTCAGTGATGTAAACAGGGACCTCCCAAATAAATAGTGGAAGCACACAGGAGGGCTTTTAGAACTTAGTTATGATCTGTTACTAGAATACAGCCCAAAACACATGTCTCCTCATTGAGCCAAATTGAACTCTGTCTCTGCATGATTCCTTGCTCCTCGTCTGTTTATTAAATGTCATCAACGTTTGAACCTGAAAGAATACCAGCGGATATAATGAAGAAATGTCAGCTAAGAATTATCTAAGAGCCAGATGCAGTCATCAAAAGAGCCACATCTGGCTCCAGAGCCATAGGTTCCCTACCCCTGGTTTAACAGATGCCGATATTCAAACATGCAAAGCTGTTTTGGCCGACTCCTTCGCCTCATTGTGTTCAGCGGTTACAATTGTATCAGGCAAGATGGCTTCGACTGATCACATATATGTATTCTCCTGAATCCCATTGCCTTTCAAGGTCCCTTCTGCCCATACAGCTGTTGTTAATCAGACCACTGTTAGAGCCGTCACGGACCACATGAGAGGGCAGCAGGCGAGCAAACTAAGGGCTTGACTTTGGTACCACTGTAGCATGACAAGATAACACAGAGCACATTTGCTTTATCTTGGCATTCGTGGAATGGAATAGGACTGAATAAGGTGTAGTATAATGCTCTGTCTACGCTCAACTCGTAACATATGAAGACTGTTTGTGAAGCGGATGTGCACTGGAATGAATCTTTTTATGGACCACACCCACAGCAAACGCTGGTGTCTTTATTCCTGATCTTAAACTGCAGTCTGTTATCGCTTTAGCTACTCCACGGTGTGGGGCAAGGAGGGTCAGACGAGGGGTAAACGTAAAATATAGAACTACTTTTAGATCAACTAATGCTCAGAGAACATTTCAATGACACACCTTGTACTTGTTGGAATAAATATTTCATTTTAAATCTTTATTGTTTTAGTGTATGGATGTTCTTATTCATCTAGGTCACTGTTTTTCAACCCCTTTAGTGTGCCGTGAGATACGGTCTGGTGTGCCGTGGGACATTATGCAATTCCACCTATTTGGGTTAAAATATTTTTTGCAAACCAGTAATTATAGTCTGCAAATGATGTGTTGTTGTTGAATGTCAGTGCTGTCTAGAGCTCGGCAGAGTAACCTTGTATTATTCTTCCATATCAGTAGGTGGCAGCCGGTAGCTAATTGATTTGTAAATGTCGGGAACAGCAGAAGGCAGTGTGGAGGTAAAAAGGTACCTAATATTTAAACCAAAAACAAACAAAAGGTGAGTGCCCCTAAGAAAGGCTTTGAAGCTTACGGAAGGCTATCGAGAACGAGACTATAACTGAACAGGCTACAATGTAAACAAAAACACAATGCTGGACGACAGCAAAGAGTTACTGTAGAGCAGGGGTCACCAACGCGGTACCCGCGGGCACCAGGTCGCCCGTAAGGACCAGATGAGTCGCTCGTAAGGACCAGATGAGTCGCCTGCTGGCCTGTTCTAAAAATAGCTCAAATAGCAGCACTTACCAGTGGGCTGCCTCTATTTTTTTAATTGTATTTATTTACTAGAAAGCTGGTCTCGCTTTGCTCGACATTTTGTAATTCTAAGAGAGACAAAACTCAAATAGAATTTGAAAATCCAAGAAAATATTTTAAAGACTTGGTCTTATAGGGACGGCGTGGCGCAGTGGGCAGGGTGGCCGTGCGCAACACGAGCGTCCCTGGTTCAATTCCCACCTAGTACCAACCTCGTCACGTCCGTTGTGTCCTGAGCAAGACACTTCACCCTTGCTCCTGATGGGTGCTGGTTGGCGCCTTGCATGGCAGCTCCCTCCATCAGTGTGTGAATGTGTGTGTGAATGGGTAAATGTGGAAGTAGTGTCAAAGCGCTTTGAGTACCTTGAAGGTAGAAAAGCGCTATACAAGTACAACCCATTTATCATTTATTTATCTTCACTTGTTTGAATTAATTCATGTATTTTTTTTGGTAATCACAGTGTTCAGAAAGACAATTTTAGAGAAAAAATACAACCTTAAAAATGATTTTACCTTTTAAATTCCTTCATCTTATTTCCTGACAATTTACATCAATGTTCAAGTAAATTATTTTTTTTAATTGTAAATAAAAAAAAATAAAATAAAAATTAATTCTTAATTTTAGCTTCTGTTTTTTCGACAAAGAATATTTGTGAAATATTTCTTCAAACTTATTATGATTAAAATTCAAAACAATTATTCTGGCAAATCTAGAAAAAACTGTAGAATCAAATTTAAATCTTGTTTCAAAGTCTTTTGAATTTATTTTAACATTTTTGTTCTGGAAAATCTAGAAGAAATAACGATATGTCTTTGTTCGAAATTTAGCTTGGTCCAAATTGTTATATATTCTAACAAAGTGCAGATTGGATTTAAACTTATTTAAAACATGTCATCAAAATTCTAAAAAATATCTTAATCAGGAAAAATTACTAATGATGTTCCATTAATTCTTTTTTTAACTTTTTCAAAAAGATCCGAATTAGCTAGTTTTTCTGTTCTTTTTTTCGGTTGAATTTTGAATTTAAAAGAGTCGAAATTGAAGATAAACTATGTTTCAAAATTTAATTTTCTTTTTTTTCGTGTTTTCTGTTGCGATCCGCTGCTCGGATCTACACATATTAGTCATTTTTCCATTCTTGTATCACTCTCCGTCAAGTGACTGTTTATTTTACTGTTTAGCCTGTCACCATGGTAACTCATCAGTCCACCTGCTACTCCCGGTCCAGACACACCTGTTTGTCTAATCACCCTCCTATTTAACCCAGCCTCTTTGTTCATTTCTTTCTGGGTTCATAGTTTGCTCTCACCAACTGTAAGTCTGGATTTTTGATCGTTTGCTTTCACGCAAAGATTTATATTCTCGCTACCTTCTCTCGCTAAGCCTTTGTGTTTTTCCAGTTTACATACTGATGATTTGTTTGTTCTTTTTGTGCCTACATGCCATTTTAGTTTGTCTATTTGTACTTCCTAATTTTCATACTTGCGCTAAGGAATATAATACACAACTAAGGAAACACAAGAGTATTGTCAAACTTGACTTAGACAGTTGATGTGCCGCTCAGACAAGAATTCCATTGGCGGAAATGACGCTAATTGGCCAAAATGGCCAACAGGATTGGTTCAATACGTGTGAATTGGTGCAATCGTAACAATGCAAGTTCTTGAGGGACAGATAATCGGTGAATGTTTTCAACGGCTTACTGTGTATGGCAGGGGTCACCAACGCGGTGCCCGCGGGCACCAGGTAGCCCGTAAGGACCAGATGAGTCGCCCGCTGGCTTGTTCTAAAAATAGCTCCAAAAGCAGCACTTACCAGTGAGCTGCCTTTATATTTTAAATTGTATTTATTTACTAGCAAGCTGGACTTGCTTTGCTCAACATTTTTAATTCTAAGAGCGACAAAACTCAAATAGAATTTGAAAATCCAAGAAAATATATTAAAGACTTGGTCTTCACTTGTTTGAATAAATTCATTTTTTTTTTTACTTTACTTCTTATAACTTTCAGAAAGACAATTTTAGAGAAAAAAATACAACCTTAAAAATTATTTTAGGATTTTTAAACACATATACCGTTTTACCTTTTCAATTCCTTCCTCTTCTTTCCTGACAATTTAAATCAATGTTCGAGTAAATTTTTTTTTTATTGTAAAGAATAATAAATACATTTTTATTAAATTCTTAATTTTACCTTTTGTTTTTTCGACAAAGAATATTTGTGAAATGTTTCTTCAAACTTAGTATGATTACAATTCAAAAAAAAAATTCGGGCAAATCCAAAACATTTTTAGAATCAAATTTAAATCTTATTTGAAAGTCTTTTGAATTTCTTTCAAAATTTTTGTTCTGGAAAATCTAGAAGAAATAATTATAGCTACTTTTTCTCTTCTTTTTTGCGGTTGAATTTTGAATTTTAAAGAGTCGAAATTGAAGATAAACTATGTTTCAAAATTTATTTTTCATTTTTTTCCTGTTTTCTCCTCTTTTAAACCGTTCAATTGTTTTTTTCATCATTTATTCTCTACAAAAAAACCTTCCGTAAAAGGAAAAAAAATGTACAACGTAATGACAGACAGAAATACCCATTTATAATATATATCTATATATATATATATTTTTTTAAATTAAAGGCAAATTGAGCAAATTGGCTATTTCTGGCAATTCATTTAAGTGTGTATCAAACTGGTAGCCCTTCGCATTATTCAGTACCCAAAAAATAGCTCTTGGGTTCAAAAAGGTTGGGGACCCCTGGTGTATGGCCTCCACACCACTCTATGCACAACTGAGCTGACAGATAGTGTTCTGGGAGGTGGTTTTCTTCTAGGCCAGAATTAAGGCATCTCTCAACTCCCGGACTGGTCTAACATGGTGGCGGTTTGATGCATCAATGCGTGATGTCCAAGAGGTGCTCAGTCGGATTGAAGTCAATCACATGCTAAGTGCCTCCCTGCTCTGAACTGTGAAGCCAAATCTGGTCATCAAGAAGAAATTATATCTGAGTGTGCTGCGCTTTGAGCAGAAATTCATATTATGACGTCGACCCTTTAAAGGGGAACATTATCACAATTTCAAAAGGTTTAAAAACAATAACAATCAGTTCCCAGTGGCTTGTTGTATTTTTTGAATTTTTTTTCAAAATTTTACCGGTCTCGGAATATCCCTAAAAAAAGCTTTAAAGTGCTTGATTTTCATTATTTGCGATGCGACTATTCATTTCCCTGTGACGTCATACAGTGCTGCCAATGTAAACAAAAAATTGCGAATACCACAGCAAGATATAGCGACATTAGCTTGGATTCACTCGGATTTCAGTGGCTTAAGCGATTCAACAGATTACGCATGTATTGAAACGGATGGTTGGAGTATGAAAGTATTGAAGAAGAAACTGAAGCTATTGAGCTAATAGCTATTGACACTATTCATAGCCATAGCATGGCTGAATAGCTGCGTTAGCGTCGCTGGTAAAATGTGCGGACCAAACGATCAGGACTTTCGCATCTTTTGACACTGGAGCAACTTAAATCCGTCAATTGGTAAGTGTTTTTTTCGCATTAAATGTGGGTGGAAGGAAACGTAATATAGTTGCAGATGCATTTGCAGGTTATCCATACATCTCTGTTCCATGTCTGCTTTAGCACCGCCGGTAAATAGCATGTTAGCATCGATTAGCGAAGCATGTTAGCATCGATTAACTGGCAGTCAACATCAACAAAACTCACCTTTGTGATTTCGTTGACTTTATCGTTGCAAATGCATCTGCAGGTTATCCATGCATCTCTGTGCCATGTCTGCTTTAGCACCGCCGGTAAATAGCATGTTAGCGTCGATTAGCGTAGCATGTTAGCATCGATTAGCTGGCAGTCACGCCGCGACCAAATATGTCTGATTAGCACATAAGTCAACAATATCAACAAAACTCACTTTTGTGATTTGTTGACTTTATCGTTGCAAATGCATCTGCAGGTTATCCATACATCTCTGTGTCATGTCTGTCATCGCCGGTAAAATGTGGAGACACTCCCGCACATTCAAAGGGGGTCTGGCGACAGACACTTTTGCATCTTCGGGCCAGTGGTGCAACTTGAATCCCTCCCTGTTAGTGTTGTTACACCCTCCGACAACACACCGACAAGGCATGATGTCTCCAAAGTTCCAAAAAATATTCGAAAAAACGGAAAATAACAGAGCTGAGACCCAATGTTTACAATGTGTTGAAAATGAAAATGGCGGCTGTATTACCTCGGCGACGTCACATTCTGCGATAAACAGAAAGGCGTTTAATTCGCCAAAATTCACCCATTTAGAGTTCGGAAATCAGTTAAAAAAATATTTGGTCTTTTTTCTGCACCATCAAGGTATATATTGACGCTTACATAGGTCTGGTGATAATGTTCCCCTTTAATAATTCTGCATCTGATGGTTTGGGCAGAAACATGAAAATGGAAACCACTGAACAATGGAATCATTTTTTCCTTTACAACCTCAAATTGTCTTTTTTCATCAGAATTTTGCAGTCCTGTTTATATTTCCTCCTTTACACGGTATGGTACTACTTATGGTGTAGCAGCAATGACATTCAGACAAAACCTCTCAAGGGGGTTGCTTCAGTAGCTCAGTGTCACCATGACAAGATACTGTAGATTAAAACCCATCTGCTTAGCGTCAAGAGTGAAGCACCGCACAGAGCTGGCGGGATGAGGGACATGTGTGGCAGTGGTCGGGGATTTCAAGTCATAAGCTTAAAGGCCTACTGAAACCCACTACTACCGACCATGCAGTCTGATAGTTTATACATCAATGATGAAATATTAACATTGCAACACATGCCAATACGGCTGGTTTAGTTCACTAAATTACAATTTATAATTTCCCGCGATGTAACCTGTTGAAAACGTCGCGGAATGATGACGCGTATGATGACGCGTATGATGACGCGTGCGCGTGACATCACCAGTGGTTCTCATGTTCTCCAAGCACCGCTCATGGCTAAAAGTCGTCTCTTTTCATTGCATAATTACACGGTATTCTGGACAGCTGTGTTGCTGAATCTTTGCAATTTGTTCAATTAATAATGGAGATGTCAACGAAGAATACTGTTGGTGGAAAGCGGTGTATTGCAGCCGCTTTTAGCAACACAAACACAGCCGTTGTTTCCTTGTTTACATTCCTGAAGGTGAAGCTTTACTATGGAACACAGCGGTCAAGCGAACATGGTTCCTGACCTAACCCTAACCGGGAGGTTTCAATGACAAAATTGTGCTAATAAGTCAGCTCTTACCGTAGACATGAGTGGAGCTTGCGTCCTCCTGCAGCTGCGGACTATTACCCCCTCCCACCGGAGACACCGGCAGGCACCACACCCGTAGCCACACCCCTACGACTTTCACGTACCATATAATCTCACTAAAACACTAGTAACACAATAAGCAGATAAGCGATTTACCAGAATTATCCTAGTAAATGTGTCTAATAAAATTTAAATTGCTCCCACTGCCCTCGCCTTTTTTTTTCTTTTTCTAGTCCTTCACTCTCACTATCCTTATCCATGAATCTTTCATCCTCACTCAAATTAATAGGGAAATCGTCGCTTTCTCGGTCCGAATAGCTCTCACTGCTGGAGGCTATGATTGTAAACAATGTGAGGATGTGAAGAGCCCTCACACCGGTGACGTCACGTGCTCATCGTCTGCTACTTCTGGTAAAGGCAAGGCTTTTTTATGAGCGACCAAAAGTTGCAAGCTTTATTGTCGATGTTCTCTACTGAATCTTTTCAGCAAAATATATGGCAATATCGCAAAATGATCAAGTATGACACATAGAATGGACCTGCTATCCCCGTTTGAATAGGAAAATCTAATTTCAGTAGGCCTTTAAGGTTCTGCCTTCATTTTGCAAAAACTTCATATTTTGATGCACTGCACTATGATGACCTTATAAACCTCCTACATAGTATTGTTGTTAATCCCATTATGTTTCTTAAAGAAAAAATAACATGTATTTTACTAGTTTACACTACTCAACCTGGCTGCTGTATGAACATTACTTTAGACTTTTAAACTGGATGTACCTTGATTGGTAGTTGGCTGTTGTTGACTCTTCGAAGTCCACCCCAGAACTGCGGTCAACTTGCAATTTGTTGTAGTTACAAAAAAAAAAATTCAAATCTTGGCTCAATCAATCATTGCATATACATACGGCATGTATGTGTACATATATATATATATATATATATATATATATATATATATACATAGACAAACCCCGTTTCCATATGAGTTGGGAAATTGTGTTAGATGTAAATATAAACAGAATACAATGATTTGCAAATCCTTTTCAACCCATAGTCAGTTGAATGCACTACAAAGACAAGATATTTGATGTTCAAACTCATAAACTTTTTTTTTTTCTTTTCAAATAAAATTAACCTAGAATTTCATGGCTGCAACACGTGCCAAAGTAGTTGGGAAAGGGCATGTTCACTACTGTGTTGCATCACCATTTCTTTTAACAACACTCAATAAACGTTTGGGAATTGTTGAAGCTTTGAAAGTGGAATTCTTTCCCATTTTTTTTTATATAGAGCTTCAGTCGTTCAACAGTCCGGGATCTCCGCTGTCGTATTTTACGCCTCATAATGCGCCACACATTTTCGATGGAAGACAGGTCTGGACTGCAGGCTGGCCAGGAAAGTACCCGCACTCATTTACTACGAAACCACGCAGTTATAATACGTGGCTTGGCATTGTCTTGCTGAAATAAGCAGGGGCGTCCATGATAACATTGCTTGGATGACAACATATGTTGCTCCAAAACCAGTGTGGACCATTCAGTATTAATGGTGCCTTCACAGATGTGTAAGTTACCCATGCCTTGGGCACTAATACACCCCCATACCATCACAGATGCTGGCTTTTGAACTTTGCACCTATAACAATCCGGATAGTTATTTTCCTCTTTGGTCAGGAGGACACCACGTCCACAGTTTCCAAATATAATTTGAAATGTGGACTTGTCAGACCACGGAACACTTTTCCACTTTGCATCAGCCCATCTTAGATGATCTCTGACCCTGCGAAGCCAGCGGCGTTCCTTGGTGTTGTTGATAAATGGGTTTTGTTTTGCATAGCATAGTTTTAACTTGCACTTACAGATGTAGCAACCAACTGTGGTTACTGACAGTGGTTTTATGAAGTGTTCCTGAGCCCATGTGGTGAATTCCTTTACACACTGATGTCGCTTTTTGATGCAGTACCGCCTGAGGGATCAAACGTCCGTAATATCATCACTTACGTGCAGTGATTTCTCCAGATTCTCTGAACCTTTTGATGATTTTACGAACCGTAGATGGTAAAATCCCTAAATTCCTTGCAATAGCTCGTTGAGAAATGTTGTTCTAAAACTGTTCGACAATTTGCTTACAAATTGGTGACCCTCGCCCCATCTTTGTTTGTGAATTACTTAGCATTTCATGGAAGCTGCTTTTATACCCAATCAATGCACCCACTTGTTCTCAATTAGCCTGCACACCTGTGGGATGTTCCCAATAAGTGTTTGATGATCATTCCTCAACTTTATCAGTATTTATTGCCACCTTTCCCAACTTCTTTGTCACATGTTGCTTGCATCAACTTTTAAATTTAATGATTATTTGCAAAAAAAATGTTTATCAGTTTAAACATCAAATATGTTGTCTTTGTAGCATATTCAACTGAATATGGGTTGAAAATGATTTGCAAATCATTGTATTCCGTTTATATGTACATCTAACACAATTTCCCAACTCATATGGAAACGGGGTTTGTACATACATATGTATGTATGTATATATACTATACATACATACATACAGTACATATGTGTACATATATATATATAGAATCAGCAAGTCTGAGTCCGTGGTTCTCTCCCGGAAAAGGGTGGAGTGCCATCTCCGAGTTGAGGAAAACATTTGTCCCCATGTGGAGGAGTTTAAGAACCTCGGAATCTTCTTCACTAGTGAGGGAGGAGTGGTTCATGAGATCGACAGTCGGATCGCTGCGGCGTCTTCAGTAATGCGGACACTGTATCGATCCGTTGTGATGAAGAAGGAGCTGAGACGTAAAGCAAAGCTCTCAAATTACCGGTCGATCTACGTTCCCATCCTCACCTGTGGTTAGCGAGCTTTGGGTTATGACCGAAAGGACAAGATCACAGGTACAAGCGGCCCAAATTAGTTTCCTTCACCGGGTGGCAGGGCTCTCTCCTAGAGATAGGGTGAGAAGCTCTGTCGTCCGGGAGGAGCTCCGAATAAAGCCGCTGCTCCTCCACATCGAGAGAAGCCCGATGAGGTGGTTCGGGCATCTGGTCAGGATGCTACCCGAACGCCTCCCTGGAGAGGGTGTTTAGGGTACGTCCGACCGATAGGAGGCCACGGGGAAGACCCAGGAAACGTTGGGAAGACTATGTCTCCCGGCTGGTCTGGAAACGCCTCGGCATCCCCCGTGAGGAGCTGGACGAAGTGGCTGGGGAGAGGGAAAATCTGATATTCTCTGCTTAGGCTGCTACCCTGCGATCCGACCTCGGATAATCGTAAAAAAATGGATGGATGGATGAAAGAATGTACTGAACAGCCAGGACGGAGCCATTGAGTTATCTTAAATTTGGTTTAGGCTTTGCTCTGGTTGTACTTTCAATTGTACTAATTTAAAAACATTCCACTTTGAAAGGATCTCAGTATGCACATCTACTTTTTCTACTGTAAACAATACCAATTACTTTTCATTTTTATATAGACGTAACACTGGTTTACAGCCATCAGACTTCAAGAAACGTAATATCAGATGACTTGGCAAACAGTGCACTATATTTTTAAAACAGAATCAAGCACAGTGAAGCGTGTCTTTTGTGGACTCTGGCTTTAATTTCGATACAAATATGTATGTAAAGTACGGTGTGATGTGTCTTCACATAAAAACTATTATCTCAGTTTGTACAGAGCTTTTTTACTGCCATGTGTGATACTACTGTACAAACATTAGATTTAATAGCCTCTATAAACTTTAATCTTTGAAGGAGCCACGATGATTATCAATTCTTGATGATCATTTCGTTGCCTTAAAAGGTGTGATTGTGTGGACCTTGTGTAAGAAAATACAATTTTCAGCCTCTCCTCTATCATTATGTCGACCGTAGCATCTATGTTTGTTACGTGATGTCTGCGCTTGCATTTGCGTGACTGAATATTATTTGCATGTGTTTGTTGTGCGAACGTGTGTCTATGTGTGCAATACCTGGGGTTATAACTCTGCCCAGGACAGTTTTATAAAGTGTGGTGCAAGCAGTGAAGCACAAATAAATCACTTTTATTTGCTATGTGTGAGGGTCAACTCTTTTGACACCCTCGGACCCTGACACAACAGGAATGGACTGGCTTCCTTTTGCTATTGCAGCTGTGTTGTTGTGGACTTGTAGTTAAGGGAGAGATATGGTCCACCTTTGGAAAAATGCCATTTCTTTTTGCAATGCTTAGTTTAGTTTGGATGCTGTGCAACGTCATATTATTTTTCATGTCGCCTCAAATGGTTGCTTTTCTTCCCTTCAGTTGTTGTGTTACTTGTACAAAATGTATCTACTACGGTCACTATACAAAAGAAAACCAGTAGGTTTGTCAAAACTGCAAAAAGATGATCAGTGTCTTGATGAATGTTTATTTGTTTTTCTGACTTGTTAACAAGTTGCATTAAATCAGGGGTAAGGGAACCTATGGCTCTAGAGCCAGATGTGGCTCTTTTGATGACTGCATCTGGCTCTCAGATAAATCTTAGCTGACATTGCTTAACGCGATAATTATGAATAATTTCCTTGGTAATCACAGTGCTAAAAATAACGTCCATCCATCCATCCATTTTCTACCGCTTTCTCCCTTACGGGGTCGCGGGGGGCGCTGGCGCCCATCTCAGCTACAATCGGGCGGAAGGCGGGGTACACCCTGGACAAGTCGCCACCTCATCGCAGGGCCAACACAGATAGACAGACAACATTCACACTCACATTCACACACTAGGGCCAATTTAGTGTTGCCAATCAACCTATTCCCAGGTGCATGTCTTTGGAGGTGGGAGGAAGCCGGAGTACCCAACGTAAAAAATATAAAACATTCTCATGCATTTAAATCCATCCATTCGTTTTCTACCGCACCTGTTCAATAAGTCGCATTAATGGTAAGAAGTATTTTATGTCACGATGGGGGGGGTGCAGCTTGCTGCGGGGTCGTTCTCCCAGGAAGGCAGACGGACTACTCGGGACATGGCATTTAGGTAAAAACATGATTTCATTTTAACTGAAAAAATATACAAAGAAAAATCGCTCACAGCGGACGCACAACTTGGGCTAAGAAACAAAGCTAACGCATAAACAGACTAAGAACATAAATCAAACAAAACTTACTTGGCATGGCATGAAGCACAAAACTATGGCAAGGCATGAAACAAGTCAGCACAGGGCGACTGACTGGCAAAGACGAGCTTAAATACTGCCTCTGATTAGTGCTCGGGAAGCAGGTGAGTGGGCATTTTGTCCACCAGAGACAGGTGGACAAAATGAGTAACCAAGGAAACCAGAAAATGGAGTGGAAAAAAACAGGAACTTAAAGAGTCCAAAGGACAAACAGCACATGGCCAAACAAAAATATGATCAACAGACATGACATTTTATTTATTATTGGTTAGCTTCAGAATAACAATGTTATTAAAAAAATAAGACACTTATTATACTCTAAAAATGTTGGTCTTACTTAAAAATGCACGCATTTAGTTGTATTCAGTGTTAAAAAATACAATATGGCTCTCTCGGAAATACATTTTGACATATTTGGCTTTCGTGGCTCTCTCAGCCAAAAAGGTTCCTGACCCCTGCATTAAAGGAATGCCAGAAATTGCCAAATTCTGCACGTCGAAGCAAGGGTGGATTGGCCATCACGAGTATCAACAGTTTCCCAGTAGTGTATCATTCGCGAATGATTCGTTCGAAAGAACAAATCTTTTGAATGAACGTGCTGACCCGAATCACTTCATGAACTGATTCGTTCCTTTCTCAGTTCAGTTGAGCTCCGCCGCGACCATGCGGTATGAGTGGAACTGGAGCATTCTGTGACTCACTGAACCCTCGACGTCGGCGAACGACGCAGCCAGCTACTCATCTCGGGGGCGGGGGGAGGAACTGAGCGAACGATTCGTTTAACGCGGATTAACGACATGAATCACTCAGTGAACAACAACGCTCTCGCTCTCTGCTCTGCTTGCCCCAATGCCGAGAGTGATTCTCCTCCCGTCGCGGGGATATGTTTCATGCCATTGGCATCCGTTCTCCATTCATTCTCCAAGCTAACGGCGAATGTTGACTCAAGCCACATGAAAACAAACACACCCACGCGCCCGTCCCCATTATCTCGACACATAAAGTTTTTATTGCATATTTAAGTTGATATTTCCATTTTCATATTTTTAAATGTGAGCTACAGAAATTTTACTTTTTATGTCGGCATTTCTGGCACTGGGTTTAATATTTGTTTTGTTTTATTTAAGGTAGCCTATTTAGTTTCTTTTTGTTTGCACATTTAAGTTGATATTTTCTTTGATATATTTTTAAACGTAGGCTACAGAACATTTCGTTTTTATGTTGGCATTTCTGGCTCTTCATTTATTTGTTTTATTTTGAAGGTATTTATTTTCTTTTTGTTTGCATATTTAAGTTTACATTTTCTTTGCTACAGAACATTTAGTTTTTATGTTGGCATTTGTTAAGGGTTTCTTAATTTAATATTTGTTTTTGCAGAGAGTGATTCACGTCTGTCGCCCTCTGGCCCACAGAACTGTATATGAGTGATTCAGGCTTGCTTCACAAACCTACAAGAACTGACTGGTTGTCGCTGAGGACGTGTATCGTGTTCGCGCTGCACTCACTCACTCATTCAGAATAAGGACTCGCGATTTGCGAACATTCTGACACAGAGAACTGACTGTGTCGCGTAGGAGGATGTCACATTGAGGATCTCGTTCAGTCACTGTGTGCGTCGTTCATTGGGTGCTGAGGGCTTGTGTCGTTCGCGAACTGAAACACACCAAGATCTGCCGCTGAGGAAGCTGTTACTGACTAACTCATGATTCGCCGACCTGCACACAGAACTGCTGCTGCAGAAGTGATTCGGTGAACAAATTTTTTGAACGAATCAATTTAAGGAACTGATTCTAGCAATTCAGTACAGTCAAAAGAACTGCCGATCCCATCACTATTTCCCAGAAGGGACCAGGAAGAAATTGGTAAACAGACGACTGTTTATTTATTAATTTTTTGCTCCGACTGACCTTGGGAACTACAGTAATTCTGACACCACACCACAGAGACAAAATGGGGACGTGTGATTGTCCCGATTGTCAAGAGTACTTGGCCCAATGTGCGTATAAGGGGGTTAGGAAGCCTAGGAGTTGTGGAAGGAAAAGTGAGTGTTTTTGTGAAACTAAGCAAAATTCAGTCAGCAACATTTTAAAAAATATATATTTGATTGCCAATCAGCGTCAGGTGAAGGGGGCAGTGTTCTGACAGCAGAAGTAGTCGCAAAAGGAGGCAAACAGGCAATGAAAACAAAAATTAAAGAGCTGTATAGGAAATAAAACAAAATACCAAAAACTAATAATGATAGCGGGCAGCACGGTGGAAGAGGGGTTAGTGTATCTGCCTCACAATACGAAGGTCCTGAGTAGTCCTGGGTTCAATCACGGGCTCGGAATCTTTCTGTGTGGAGTTTGCATTTTCTCCCCGTGACTTCCTCCCACCTCCAAATACATGCACCTGGGGATAGGTTGATTGGCAACACTAAATTGGCCCTAGTGTGTGAATGTGAGTGTGAATGTTGTCTGTCTATCTGTGTTGGCCCTGCGATGTGGTGGCGACTTGTCCAGGGTGTACACCGCCTTCTGCCCGATTGTAGCTGAGATAGGCACCAGTGCCTCCCGCGAACCCAAAGGGAATAAGCGGTAGAAAATGAATGGGATGGATGGATAATATTGATAGTCATGAGAGATCATGACACAAAAAAAGCTGTTTGTAACCAAGAAATGAATTGTTCCCCCACCAAAAAAAAAAAAATTGTATTTAAAAAAATTTAATTGTAACCAAAAAACTCATTTCAAACACCCAAAAAGATAACCTAAACAAAAATGTTGCTGTGAAAAAAGATATGTCAAAAATAAAACTATTTACAACTAAGAAAACAAGTTTTGTTTGGTTGCGTAAAAAGACAGTTTAAAATGTCTACTTCAGTAATGATACATCTTTTAAATCATGTAAAGACTTTTACTTTTTCAGAGTATATAGATAGACTCCATCACACTCATCAAATATTTGATGATATCTGGCTAGTATATTCAGCTCTAAAAAATATATTTACATATATATCAACCTCTGGACAATTTAGAGCAGTGGTTCTCAACCTTTTTTCAGTGATGTACCCCCTGTGAACATTTTTTTTATAAAGTACCCCCTAATCAGAGCAAAGCATTTTTGGTTGAAATAAAGAGATAAAGAAGTAAAATACAGCACTATGTCATCAGTGTCTGATTTATTAAATTGTAATATTGCTCATTTGTAGTGGTCTTTCTTGAACTATTTGGAAAAAATATATACAAAAATAACTAGTGATTCAACTATAAATAAAGATTTTTACACAAAGAAGTAATCATCAACTTAAAGTGACCTCTTTGGGGATTGTAATAGAGATCCATCTGGATTCATGAACTTAATTCTAAACATTTCTTCACAAAAAAATAAAATTTTAACATCAGTATCTAGCTGTCAACACTGAATATTGTATTGTTGCATTTCTTTTCACAGTTTATGAACTTACATTCATATCTTGTTGAAGTATTATTCAATAAATACATTTATAAAGGATTTTTGAATTGTAGCTATTTTTAGAATATTTTTTAATATTCTGGCATACCTTCAAGTACCCCCAGGGGTACGCTTACCCCCCTTTGAGAACCACTGATTTAGAGCAATGTTCTTAAACAGCCCTCTACTTGACATCAAAGTTTAGTCTCAATGCAAAATACTTTTTTGTATTTGGCAAATTTACTTTTAAAAAGTAATAGTTGCTCTACATTACTGTGATTACTAGCCAGGGAGCATAATTATTGTGTTACCTTTTTTTATTGTCCTGCTTCTATTTTGTGGTAAATAAAAGATGAGAATGATTTCCTTTATTACTTTAAACTTGGAATACTTGATTCAGTCTTTCATGTGAGTTGGTCTGCTTCAATTCAGCAATCGGTCGGAGAATATAACTTTTTTTCAGGCTCACACTTTCTCTAGCCGATGGTTTTATTTCTTTGTAAGTGGACCGCAAAAATCATTTTTCACACAGTGATGGATACTGGCAATACGTAGCACATGGAGGATATAAACACAATATACGAATGCAAACAACATGCCTTGCTGGTTCTCCTTCTCTGTTTCAACAAAGCTCTTTTTGTGTCATTTTCTTGGAGCTCATTTCCTTGGGGTCTCTGTTTTCAAAGAGGCTCAGAATCAGAGTTGTAAACCACCTAGAAATACAACACTCTTCTCAAATAAGCAGACGTGTGAATGCAATTACCGTTAAAACATGTTAGGTTGATGCATATGGATCTGCCAGGTCCACTAAGGGGCTAAATGGCTGGGAAATACACAAGGCAAGTAAAGTATGGAACACGGTTTTACTTTTTTAATGTTTTATGATAGATAGATAGATAGATAGATAGATGGATAGATAGATAGATGGATAGATAGATATTTATTGTCATTGCACAAGTACAACAAAACTTTGTTTTAAAAAGAAATACTACGCAATTAGGATTTTTTTTAAAGAGAGAGAAAAGAACATGTTGACAAAGACAATATCATTTAATAAAATATTATAACCAATCGGCTTCCTTTATAATCACCTACTGAAATGAGATTTTCTTACTTAAACGGGGATAGCAGGTCCATTCTATGTGTCATACTTGATCATTTCGCGATATTGAAATATTTTTGCTGAAAGGATTTAGTAGAGAACATCGATGATAAAGTTTGCAACTTTTGGTCGCTAATAAAAAAAGCCTTGCCTTTACCGGAAGTCGCAGACGATGACGTCACAAGGGTGAGGGCTCCTCACGTCCTCACATTGTTTATAATGGGAGCCTCCAGCAGCAAGAGCTATTCGGACCGAGAAAACGACAATTTCCCCATTAATTTGAGCGAGGATGAAAGATTCGTGGATGATGATGTTGATAGCGAAAGACTAGAAAAAAAATAAATAAATAAATAGTTTAAAAAAAAAAGGCGATTGCATTGGGACAGTCTCAGATGTTTTTAGACACATTTACTAGGATAATTCTGGGAAATCCCTTATCTTTCTATTGTGTTGCTAGTGTTTTAGTTAGATTAAATAGTACCTGATAGTGGGAGGGGTGTGTCCACGGGTGTCTTGACGCCAGTCTCTGAGGGAAGTCGACGGCAGCTGCATGGACAGCGCAAGGTCTGCTGATTTCCTTTAAGAGCCGACTTTTTACCACAATTTTCTTACCGAAACCCACCGGTTAACAAGTGGTCGGGATCCATGTTCGCTTGACCGCTCTGATCCATAGTAAAGCTCCACCTCCGGGAATTTTAAATAAGGAAACACCGTGTGTTTGTGTGGCTAAAGGCTAAAGCTTCCCACCTCCATCTTTCTACTTTGACTTCTCCATTATTAATTGAACAAATTGCAAAAGATTCAGCAACACAGATGTCCAGAATACTGTTTAATTTTGCGATGAAAAGAGACTACTTTTAGCCGCAAATGGTGCTGCGCTAGTATGTCCCCTACAGTCCGTGACGTCAAGCGCACTCGTCATCATTCCGCAAAGTTTTCAACAAGAAACTCTGCGGGAAATATAAAATTGTAATTTAGTAAACTAAAAAGGCCGTATTGGCATGTGTTGCAATGTTAATATTTCATCATTGATATATAAACTATCAGACTGCGTGGTCGGGAGTAGTGGGTTTAAGTAGGCCTTTAAAGCAGGGGTCGAGAACAGGGGCGTCACTAGACCTAATACTGTACTGGGGCACACCTGTGGCACAAATACTTCATGTGAGCGTGCAAAGCGCGCAAGCAAAAACATTTTTAGCACTTATTTATCATAAAAAATACATAAATAGTGCTTTAAACTATGAAATCATATCAGATTATGTTGTATGGATCTTTGATTAGGCTTCACGGTGGCAGAGGGGTTAGTGCATCTGCCTCACAATACGAAGTTCCTGCAGTCCTGGGTTCAAATCCAGGCTCGGGATCTTTCTGTGTGGAGTTTGCATGTTCTCCCCGTGAATGCGTGGGTTCCCTCTGGGTACTCCGGCTTCCTCCCACTTCCAAAGACATGCACCTGGGGATAGGTTGATTGGCAACACTAAATTGGCCCTAGTGTGTGAATGTGAGTGTGAATGTTGTCTGTCTATTTGTGTTGGCCCTGCGATGAGGTGGCGACTTGTCCAGGGTGTACCCCGCCTTCCGCCCGATTGTAGCTGAGATAGGCGCCAGCGCCCCCCGCGACCCCGAAAGGGAATAAGCGGTAGAAAATGGATGGATGGATGGATGGATCTTTGATTAACCACCTGAAATTAACTCATGCATTTGACCTACTTGAGCACTTTTTTACTCCAGACTTCCAAACTGCTACTGATCAAAGCAAAAAGGAAGAACAATTAATCCTTTTGAAATATTTATTGCAGTAATCATCTGCAAATTTAACATCTACAAAAGTAAAACAAAAAATAAAGCACCCCTACATATCTGGGTTCTTTTATATTATTTAATTTCCATTTATGGCAATGTGGCTAATCCTATTTCGGATACACAAAACTATAAAATATACACAAAACAATAAAGCCTAAGTAGTAGAATAAATGAACAACTGTTGTGTGTCTGTTCAGGGAATCATTTTCTGAGAAGTAAACTGTAACGTCTCCTTTTCATTTTTGCAAAATGGTCAATCACTCTGGACAGACATGGAAATATTACAGTAACTGTTATACAGTTGACCAGTGGTTCCCAACTGCTGGGTCGTGACATAAAAGTGGATTGTGTGTCATTTTCAGTGAGTCGCAGTCACATGTGTGCATGAAAAAAAAAAAAAAGTTTAGGGAGACAAAAATCTAATTGTGGCAACAAAACCAGATATTTTTAGCCATTTTTCTAGTGACTATTAGTGAGTATTTTAGCAAAAGGCAAACCGACTAACAAGTTGGAGGAGGACTCAGGACAGACATGGAAATATATTTTTTTAAATCTAAATGGGGCAACAAACCCCGATATTTTCAGCCATCTTTCTGAAAACAAATACAGAAATGTTACTATTTTTTCTGGAAACAAAACCAGATGCTTTAGCTGTAGCCATTTTTCTGGTGACAAAACAAGATTATTTTAGTCAAAGTCACACCGATTAACAAGACAAGTCTACTGTGCTATTTTTCTGTGAAATAAACGTGAATGATTTAAAAAATTTGGCTCACGACTTGATGATATGGAAAAATGTTTTTCTTCCTGAAGATAAACCATTTGAGAAGCACTCAACTCACACATGTTTACTCCAAATCATCATTGATGCAGAACCAGCAGACAATAACCAACATGATGTTTCATGTTCATTGGAAATTCCCCCGACAGCTCGTACAGCAAATGAATATGTTTGTCTTGATACAAGGAATAATGTTAGCTAACTTAGCATCAACTTAAGACAATAATGTTGCCTAGCTAGCTAGGACTTCACTTACATCTCTCTTTCCTCGCTTCTTCCCTGCCATTTAGTGGTCAATTGTACAAAATATATACTGTACTGTGCAATCTACTAATAAAAGTTTCAATCAATCAATCAAAAGTGTAAAGGAAAAAAGACACTTTTTATTTCAACCGTACTTCCCGTCAAAAGCCTAAAGACTGATCGCACAGTTCCTGTCTTCACAATAAAAGCGCCGCTCCATCGTGCCTGCGCTAACAAAATAAGAGTCTCCAAAAGCCAGCGCAAACAAGCTAACAGCCACGGAGTTTGCCCCCAATTTATTTTTTGTAAAGTGTATAAAAACGAATATGGAAGCTGGACAAATAAGATGCCAAAAACCAATGACTTTCATGTGATATTAGACAGAAAAGAGGAACTTTTTTTCTCCTCCATTTGAATACGTGGAGGTCTGATTCCAATCATTGCAAGTCATCAGAATCAGGTAATACACCAACTTATAGTCTTGTCTTCATGAAAAATAGGAATCTATATGTTAAACATGCATGTATATTCATTAAAACACCTTCAACATGTGAACAAAAACGGCAAAATAAATAAATATAAATTATATACTGTATATATAAATGTATGTATGTTTATATATATATATATATATATATATATATATATATATATGATATATGTGTGTATAAATTATTTGTGTGTGTATGTATGATATATATATATATATATATATATGATATGTGTGTGTGTATGTATATGTATATATGAGGTAGATCACCTCGACTTGGTCATTTATTAAGTAATTGATAAACATTGAAAAACTTATTGGGGTGTTACCATTTAGTGGTCAATTGTACAGAATATGTACTGTACTGTGCAATCTACTAATACAAGTTTTAATCAATCAATCAATCAAATCAATGAATGCCTACTGAGGCTATGGTGCTGTTAAGTTATTGTGGCTCAATGTGCCATTTTTTTTATTTTATTTTAATGTACTATTATTTAATATATATTATTGTTTTAGTTGCTTAAGGGATATTCCTGGCTCTGAATTTGCTCATTGCTATTTTTATGTTTTTATGCATTGTTTGTTGCCGTAATCAGGTTACTCATCAGTTACTCAGTACTTGGGTAGTTT
This sequence comes from Nerophis ophidion, assembly GCF_033978795.1. Lineage (NCBI taxonomy): Eukaryota > Metazoa > Chordata > Actinopteri > Syngnathiformes > Syngnathidae > Nerophis > Nerophis ophidion. Next base: position 54,763,007 of record NC_084621.1, on the reverse strand, counting down.
TTTCACAACATACTTTTTACTTTTACTCAAGTAAATATTTGGGTGACTACTCCTTACTTTTACTTGAGTAATAAATCTCTAAAGTAACTGTACTCTTACTTGAGTACAATTTCTGGCTACTCTACCCACCTCTGTTCATGACACATAATCTGTATGTAATGAGGCTGCATTTCTCATAGTTGTTTGTGTGCCATGTTGTTCCAGACCACAACAAACGTTACCCAGCATGCAAAGATTGTAATACATCCCTTAGAAGAAGACAGCCTGCCGTTTCCTTTCATTTGGACACACACATCTATACCTTGGTCCATTCTGAGCCAGTAATTTTTAGAAGTTATCTCATCCTGTGAGACGCCTCCATTTTATTAATGATTTCTAATTCGCAAAAATGCGTAGAATAAAAATTAAAATACAACATTTCTGTCAACGAAAATTTGCGTCAGCCTTTGTTTGTAAGCTAAAACAGCTAATATACACACTTACATCATCCATCCATCCATTTTCTACCGCTTATTCCCTTTTGGGGTCGCGGGGGGCGCTGGCGCCTATCTCAGCTACAATCGGGCGGAAGGCGGGGTACACCCTGGACAAGTCGCCACCTCATCACAGGGCCTCATCACTTACATCATGTGTTGCCTTTATTAAAACACTAATGTAAGGCTTTCAATTTTTTGCGGCTCCAGACAGATTTTTTTTTTTTTTAATTCTTGGTCCAATATGGCTCTTTCAACATTTTGGGTTACAGCCCCCTGGAATAGGGGCAGTGACTCAGAAAAATTAAAAATCTTCCAATTGGAAGAACGGTAATGACAGTACAACTTAAAGACTGCAAACTCGGCTGGATTGACCTTCCTGAAGGTGAGAAATTAATTTTTTAGATTTAAAATACATCAACCTCATGATCTGACACTTCCATGTTGATCAACATTTGACATACACAAGTCCAGAAAAGAAATGCAGGATAGGGCCCCTATTAAAATAAATGTAGCTGTCAGACCCCCTGCCTGGTGAAACATGACAAAGTACTAGTAGTCTTGATATGTGTAATAACTTACTGTGTCTTCTTAAACAAAGGGAGAAGAGAAATATCTTAGGGTTGCTGTCTGCTTAGTAAGATATGAGTAATGGAATTGTGTCTCATAAATTAATCTATCTGAAAGTGTGAAAACTAAAGTGATAAATACTAAATATTCTTGACTCCATTGATGAACTCTACAAAACAGTCTCAGTCTGTATGTATAAGGCATCCTGAAGATTACACTACACGCTATGACATTTTTGGACACAAAGTGAAAAGTGATTTGTTGTGTAAATATTCTGCAAATCACTCTTATATATCATTTTGTCAACCTTACCAAGCAGTAAGTGGTTCAAATGATGATGACACACCTCCGCACATGTGTGTTAGTGTTTAGAATAGGATGCGCTGATACTTTGCAGGACTTGGAGAAATCCCCCTTTGCACATTCTGGGAAAATCTGGGGTCAATTTCCTCTCCCTTTAGCTTTCTCTTTCTCTCTCTTTCAGTGTTTGCATGCACCTGTTTTATGTTTCTTAGCTATCAACTCTGATGGTCTATAAAATCAGGTTCCGGTCCGATATTCTGCAGATGCCCTTTAAATGACAGGAAACTGGCATGGAGTCAGTGTTTGGGGAGCGAGAGACGCAGTTATACTTTTATCCATTTTCTGTACCACTTATCATCTTAAAGGGGAACATTATCACAATTTCAAAAGGGTTAAAAACAATAAAAATCAGTTCCCAGTGGCTTGTTGTATTTTTTGAATTTTTTTTCAAAGTTTTACCCGTCTCGGAATATCCCTAAAAGCTTTAAAGTGCCTTATTTTTGCTCTCTGCGAAGACACTGGCCATTTCCCTGTGACGTCATACAGTGCTGCAAATGTAAACAAACAATGGGAATACCACAGCAAGATATAGCGACATTAGCTCGGATTCAAACTCGGATTTCAGCGACTTAAGCGATTCAACAGATTACGCATGTATTGAAACATATGGTTGGAGTATGAAAGTATTGAAGAAGAAAGTGAAGCTATTGAGCGAATAGCTATTGACGCTATTCATAGCCATAGCATGGCCGAATAGCTGCGTTAGCATCGCCAGTAAAATGTGCGGATCAGGACTTTTGCATCTTTTGACACTGGAGTAACTTAAATCCGTCGATTGGTAAGTGCTTTTTTCACATTAAATGTGGGTGGAAGGAAACGTAATATAGTTGCAAATGCATCTACAGGTTATCCATACATCTCTGTACCATGTCTGCTTTAGCACCGCCGGTAAATGGCATGTTAGCATCGATTAGCGTAGCATGTTAGCATCAATTAGCTGGCAGTCAACATCAACAAAACTCACCTTTGTGATTTCGTTGACTATCGTTGCAAATGCATTTGCAGGTTATCCATACATCTCTGTGCCATGTCTGTCTTAGCACCGCCGGTAAATAGCATGTTGGCGTCGATTAGCGTAGCATGTTAGCATCGATTAGCTGGCAGTCACGCCAGCACATAAGTCAACATCAACAAAACTCACCTTTGTGATTTCGTTGACTTTATCGTTGCAAATGCATGTGCAGGTTATCCATACATCTCTGTGCCATGTCTGTCATCGCGGGTAAAATGTGGAGACACTCCCGCACATTCAATGGGGGTCTGGCAGCAGACACTTTCGCGTCTTCGGGCCAGTGGTGCAACTTGAATCCCTCCCTGTTAGTGTTGTTACACCCTCCGACAACACACTGTCGAGGCATGATGTCTCCAAGGTTCCAAAAAATAGTCAAAAAAACCGGAAAATAACAGAGCTGAGACCCGGTGTTCGTAATGTGTTAAAAATGTGTGTTACCTCGGCCACGTCACATTCTGACGTCATCACCTCCAGCGCGATAAACAGAAAGGCGTTTAATTCGCCAAAATTCACCCATTTAGAGTTCGGAAATCCGTTAAAAAAATAGATGGTCTTTTTTTCTGCACCATCAAGGTATATATTGACGCTTACAAAGGTCGGGTGATAATGTTCCCCTTTAAAGGGGAACATTATCACAATTTCAGAAGGGTTAAAACCAATAAAAAACAGTTCCCAGTGGCTTATTTTATTTTTCCAAGTTTTTTTTCAAAATTTTACCCGTCCCGGAATATCCCTAAAAAAACTTTAAAGTGCTTGATTTTCGCTATGTGCGAAGCCACCGTTCATTTTCCTGTGACGTCATCCAGTGATTCCAATACAAACAACATGGCGGTTACCACAGCAAGTTATAGCGACATTAGCTCGGATTCAGACTCAGATTTCAGCGGTTTAAGCAATTAACCAGATTACGCATGTATTGAAACGGATGGTTGGAGTATAGAGGCAGATAGCGAAAATGAAATTGAAGAAGAAACTGAAGCTATTGAGCGAATAGCTATTGACGCTATTCGGCCAGACTGCCTTAGCATCGCCGGTAAAATGTGCGGACCAAACGATCAGGACTTTCGCATTGACACTGGAACAACTTAAATCCGTCGATTGGTAAGTGTTTGTTTGGCATTAAATGTGGGTGGAAGGAAGTGCTGGATGCAAATACAGCTACAAATGTACATGCAGCTAGCTTAAATAGCATGTTAGCATCGATTAGCTGGCAGTCATGCCGCGAACAAATATGTCTGATTAGCAAATAAGTCAACAACATCAAGAAAACTCACCTTTGTGATTTAGTTCACTTTATTGCATCTGCTTTGAGTGTCGCAGGATATCCAGACATTCTTGCCATCTCTGTGCCATCTCTGTCGTAGCATCGCCGTTAAAAACCAAACGAGGGACTTTTGCATCTCTTGACACTGGAGCAACTTAAATCCGTCGATTGGTATGTGTTTTTTTGGCATTAAATGTGGGTGGAGAGAAAGGCTGGATGCAAATATAGCTACAAATGAGGCATAATGCTGCAATATGTACATACAGCTAGCCTAAATAGCATGTTAACATCGATTAGCATGCCGTGCTAATCAATGCACATTCTACGTAAATCAACTTGAATCCGTCCCTGAACGTGTTGTTACACCCTCCGACAATACACCGACGAGGCATAATGTCTCCAAGGTACCGGAAAACAGTCAAAAAAAACGGAAAATAACAGAGCTTATTTGACTTGCTGCGTGTAATGTGGTGGAAAAAAATGGCGTTGACTGCCTAGGTGACGTCACGTTCTGACGTCATCGCTCGGAGAGCGATAAACAGAAATGCGTTTAATTCGCCAAAATTCACCCATTTAGAGTTCGGAAATTGGTTAAAAAAATATATGGTCTTTTTTTTGCAACATCAAGGTATATATTGACGCTTACAAAGGTCTGGTGATAATGTTCCCCTTTAAAGGATGGACAACGAAATTCAGCTGCATAATGACACTGGTGCCAACTGCCAATTCCAGGTTATAAGCCCCTAATTTTGTTCTACGCTTTAAAACCTGCAGTTTATAAAACAGTACGGATATTTGATGGTTTTTCTTCGCTAACGGCCATAATGTTTTGTGTTCAGTAGTGTTCATTAAACACATTCAGAGACACTGAAAAGGTGTGTTATGGTTTGAGTTATAGCTTCATCTTTTGGACGAGTTCGCTCACTGCTGGTGTTGCGGGTTGTAAATGTACTTCCTATTTTAAAGCCTTAAAAACTGAAAGTAAAATGGTCGATAGTGTTTCTAATCGAAAGGATTCTTCATTCATCACTCCCAGCAACGTTTGTAAATTTTACGATATGGCTTAAACAATTCTACAATCTTAGATTATGTTTTGCAGACTATCTTCAAGCCGCTTTCTGGCCGTCTCGTCAAGGTGCAACATTTTATGGGCGGTCTCATTTACGTGGCTCCACTTTGAAAGCGTCTTCTCACCGTCATCTGTGTTGTACCGCTATTTTTTTAGCCCTTCCATAGCCAATCTACTGACGGATATAAACTCTAACTGTATGCTTTTATGTATTAATAAATGGTAAAAGTGGAGAATGAATGCCCCACATCAAAAAGATGGAGAAAAAAAATGTCGCGAATTCCAATGGCGAAAGCACGCACATTTTCGTCACTTATGCAGATCCCAAATACGCATCAGCATGTACAAATAAGTAAGACAAGTTGGTTTTGCATAATATTGCGAAACAAAATGGCAGATAACGTCTCCTAATAGTGCTATTTTAGGGTCTTTATACACACATCATAATCAGGACCGTAACTTGGAGGTGACAAATACCAAAATCAATAATGGCCGTCCAAGAAGAGCTTTGGAAGGCTAAAATCATGGGTATCCCTGCACCATATAAACAATATTATATTGAGCAACACAATGAATTTGAAGAATAACAAAAGCGCTCATCGACGTAGAACTATCACATGTTATTATCATCTAACATCTTTGACAATCAGCATGATTGTGTACGTCCTTTTTTTAATATGCTCAAGTATAGCATATTAAACAATTTTGACAATATTTAAACACCTTAAAAATATTGGAATTGCAACATGGTCTTGAACTCGATACCCTATGCAATGTACTAATGAGGCACTCCACAAATATGAGGAAATTTATCCCTGTATTATTTTCAATGACAGAGCATGACATGCCAGGAATACTCGCCTGTGTATCGGCTGGGGACATCTCTGCGCTGCTGAACCGCCTCCGCCTGGGATGGTTTCCTGTTGGCTCCACTATGGACGGGACTCTGGCTACTGTGTTGGATCCACTATGGATTGAACTTTCATGGTATTTTCTATGAGCTTTCATAGAACTTTCTTTGAACTTTCACAGTATCATGTTAGACCCGCTCGGCATCCATTGCTTTCGGTCCCCTAGGGGGGGACAACATATGCGGTCGTCTCCAAGGCTTCTCATAGTCATCATTGTCACCGACGTCCCACTGGGTGTGGGTTTTCCTTACCCTTATGTGGGTTCTATCGAGGATGTCGTTGTGGTTTCTGTTATGGTTTGAGCAGCCCTTTGAGACACTAGTGATTTAGGGCTATATGAATAATCATTGATTGATATGTTTGGGGTAAAAAAAAAAAAAAAGAACATTTGACATGTGCTTTTTCACGCAAAACACCCCCCACCCGTCGCGAACCCCTTTGCACAGCGTGTGTACAGAGTTTAGGGCAGGCTGGATCTCCATGAACAGAACCTGACTGAAATGACAACGGTATTTTGCCGACAGCTTTTCACAACAATTTCATTCAGGGGAATTCAACATTAGTTACGTCAGTAAAATTTTATGTTAACATTATGTTGACATAACATTTCGGATCGGATGATGTTTAAAGTATAAGTGGACTCCTGTGCGTTACTTTGTTGTCTGTAGTTGCAGCCTGCTGTGCATGACCAAAGACCGTATATTGAGAGAGGATGATTTACCGCATGGTGATGATGTACAGCGCACACCAGTAGTGTGCTGTCAGGGCCAGCAAGGCTTCAACATAACCAGAAATCATAATCATAATTAAAGATACAATTATTTTTGTAATTTACTTACCCTAAATATCTAAAATTACTAATTTTCTCTTCATGTCATATTATGCTCCTTCCAGTGTTGTTGTTTTTAGTTTTAGTTTATATCCAATTAGAATTCAACGATATTATGTTGCCATGCTGCACGAAATCTGTCAGAGATCTTAAGAATCAACACTGTGGGCGTCTGTGCACTGTAAGTGATCGTGGACATACAGTGATAGACAGTTGCGATAGCCAATCAGATCCCAAGTTGTTGTCAGTAAGGCCTTCTAGCTGGCCTAAGGTTTAATGTGACATCTTACGCGTCCTATGATTGGATACTCATCGGGACCGTTAGCAGATGAATTTGAGAGACAGTTGCGATAGCCAATCAGATCACAAGTCGTTGACAGTAGCCTATCTAGGTAGCCTGATGTTAACGAGACTGTGATTGGATACTCACTTGTCATTCTAAAGTGAGTATTCATTAACAAGTTTCAATTTAGCAGAAAGCGGAAAGTGTTGCGCCGTAGCCAGACCGGGGTAGCAGAGAAGGAGGACAAAATGTTGACTAGGTGGCAGATATATATTTGCAAGACCATTTTCAAGAAGGATATTTAAAGAGAAACTACATCTTGTGAGACCATGTTGGACAACCAGGGAAGCTAGCTCAGTTCTTCTGGCGATGAAATGCTTGCCATTTCCACTCGAATAAGCCAACGGCGAGGGGTATCACTGGCTTATACGGCATCGAATAGGTCCTACTAATTGTGAGTTCAAATATTTTATTTTTTCACTTTAAACATTTTTTTTTGCAATTTAAATTTTGACAATACCACATAAGATAGGTTTTAATTGCTGACGCGTTTAATTGATTTTTAAATGCGCCAGAAAATAATCTGTTTTGTATACTGTTGATATGATTCAATACGCCATTGGGGGTAAATGTGCCAACACAGATAAACTGCACGGGACAATCCACATTCATAGTAAAAAAAAATGTGATACTAATCGAGATCAGATGATATCAAACATTTTTTCCTGAGCATTTGTTTTTAAATATTGCCCAGCCCTACCATAATGCACCGACAATCCATCAAGTGGTGCAGCTTCATAGTTTACCAAAGTCGAACTAAAACATTTGACATATTTTTGAGTGCCGTGTGTAATGTTCTGTATTCTCAATGAAACAAAGTTTTGGGCTTGCTTGCTAACGTCATTTAGTGAACAGGCATCAACCTGCAGTCCACTCGTATCTCTTATGTGTGACTGTCATCTACTGGTCACACTTCCCAATACACCATGTACCAAATAATTAAATTGCTTGGAGGTCAGTAAGCACACTGTCAATTTTTGAAAAAAATTAAAGGAGTCTAAGTGTGCCTTATAGACAGAACAATATGGTAAATCAATCACAATTTTTTTGTACATTCCTTTATCAAGTGCCTCAAAAAGCTTCACAAACCACAATGACATCCCCCTGATCTGAGCCCGCGGGCAAGGAAAAACTCCAAAAGTCCAGGCGGGTCAAAAGAAGAAACCTTGGGAAGAGGCTGCAATAGATGCTGTGTAGGAGAGTACAGTTATTGAATTGTTAAATAATTAGAGAGGCCAGTCCATCGGGAAGCCAGTGGGGGGTCACAGAGGATCTTCCTCCTTGTAGAAAAGTTAACAACGCAGAGACGCCAACAACTGATGCATAGAAGAGCGGTCCACTCCATGTCATGACCTCAAGCAGCCAGGATCAGTGCTATGTGCTTGTTCATATGGACGGATGTTGGATCCAGAACAGATGTATTTCTGTTTGTGCGGATGGATGCTTCTGTGCTTAATTAGAACATGTGTGTGTGATTTGCTATTCATGAGTGAAAGTGAAAAACTTGCAAGTGTGATTCATCTGCTTGGAATCTTTGTCTTGAGTTGACACAGCACTTGTCTCACATCTAACCAATCCCCTCTCAATTCCTCAGCTAAGATCCGTGTGTGTACGTGTGTGTGTGTTCGTGCGTGCGTGCGTGCGTGTGTGTGTGTGTGTGTGTGTGTGTGTGTGAGTGTGCGGTGGGGAGTGTATATGATCTTAGAAAGCCCTCCGGCCCAAATGACATCCAGAAGCCACAAATCCGCATTACATGGAAAGCATTTCAAGTCAAAAACCGTAGTCTAGTGTATCAGAACTACTGTATTAGAGTAATAAAAGGAAGCCATGACCATCATTTAAAGAAAGCTACAGACCATGGGGTCAAACTTCTCCCTTCACTATCAGTCTTGTTTTGTATATTCAGGTGAACGAGTGTCCTCTACAGCAGATATTTCCCTTTATTTTGTCAGAGTTACCTGACTGCTCTGTTTTGAGAAAACCTTCTGCATTAAAAAACCTAGTCAAAAATAATGTCTATGACTGCACTCTAGTGTTTTTAAGAATCTGCTGCAAAAATGTGTGTCAGTTGCCAGCAGTTGAATAAACCAAATGATTAAAAAAAAGAGTAACTAAAATTGAACTTGGGGAACACTACTAGTATAACTAAGAAGTTGGACAAATGACTACTGTCACGGCCCGAGTGCAAATCTGGTGTGCACTGCGCTGGGCGCATCTTCGGGAGTGCGCCAGGCGCGTGTCAGTCCAGCTGCAGCAAGCAGCTGCAATCAATCACCAGCAATCAGCGTACTTGTCACTGACCCGAGGACTTACCTTCATAGGCCTGCACAACCTGCTATCCCGTGCCAGTACGTAGTTTCTTGTTCAGTACTGTAAGCCGATAAATCAGCTCTATGCGCACTCTTTGCTCTCTGTGTTTTGTCCCCTGTCGTGTTTATTGTCTTGTGTCCTCTTTTTTGCCTCTCAGCAGCCTGCCTTCGTTCCCACGTCACGAGCTGTGTGTCACGTCTCCCTGCGTTCTCTATGGTTCCCTGGCCGCATCTTGGATCTCGACCTCCCGCTTGTACATAGACTTTTGCACCACTCTCATCCCCTTGACTACCTGCCTGTCTCACGGACCTTTGAGCATGCCTTTTTCTGCCGGGACTTCCGCCTTTCGCTCATCCCTCGGGTAACACACAACAGCTAATTTGCACACATTGTCAGACACCATACACCTATTTGGATTAGTTCACACACTTCAATTCTTATTATTATACATTGTGTGTATATAATAATTAAACATAGACTTAAACAACATACCTCCTGTCTGTGCCGTCTCCTCCTCCTGTACACATAACAGAACAGGCTAAAACAACACCTGAGTTGCATAAATGACATCATGAAAAAAATGTGCAACTTCCAAAAGGAAGAGGACTTAATTGAGGTCCTTGAGGAACGCCTCATTTGTGTATATCACAAGTTTGGACTGGCATAGTTCAAATGCCAATGCGAGGATCTGCCAATGTGTTTATAGTGCTCCAATTTCCTCTAAACCACAGGAGCACTGTGGTCTTTTTATGGAAAAAGACAAATGTTTGTCTCCCAAGTTTTGAACTGAAAAGAACGGGTCGGTTTTGGCCAATACTGACAAACAACATATGTGGTTATGCTTGCAATTAAGTATACTGTATAAACTGGCTGCATGTACACCAACCACAGAAAGTTGGGGTACATCTGCACTTAAATAATTTATTTGACTTGAATGCAAAAATGCCAGAGATTTCCGGAAGGGTGTTAAAACTAACAACAGCCTCCAGTCATTATGGCAACTTTTCCTGCTTAATGGTGTATGAAAAGCCTTTGATCAACTTTCAGAGGCTGTAGCCACCACTGAAAAAGCAGAAAGTGGAAAAATGTGTTGTGGCCAAGCAGTAAATGATTGACCAGCTATCGAAATAGCGATTATCTCCTAAATGATTTTCAGATTGTACCAACGATGACATTATCTCAAGCAATGCATTGCACTTGTAATTCTGTCAATTTGTTTTTTTGGAAACTTTTGTCTCAGTTTTAATTTCAGAATCACAATGCCCTGCTCAGTATTTCATGCAGCATTTGATTTACATCGACAACTCAATGTTAATAGCACCTGCTGCCAGCTGCTCCTGTCTCAACCAAACCGACAAAGACTTTGTGAACATTTCCAGAAGCTTGCATCGGGGTTACGGTATGTGATAGCATCCGCGGTGAATAAATGGCTTTCATTTGAAGCAGAGGAGCATACCATGAATACAGAACAATTCAAGTTAGAGTGGGGGTGCACTGAAGCCAGGTGTGTGTCTGCAGCTTAAAAGGGTAAAACTTGCATTTCATTTTTAGTACAATTAAAATGGATGAAGTTTTTAACTGCACAGACACTGACCAAAAGCATAAATTCTGTTTTATATTTATACAGTTTGTTTTGTACATTGAAAGGTAAAACATATATAAAATGTATTTTGTGTGAATGTTTCACATTTTGAGTCAATTACAATTCAATTCGAACATGGGACCAATATGTTGTTCAAGGTTAAGCTCAATTTCATAATTAATAACAATATTAAGACACTTAACACAAGTAACTGAATGCACTTAATAGTTTTAAGGGGCCCTATTATGTAAAAACAACTTTTCTCACTTATTGGTACCTGCTGTTGTGTATTAGGAGAACATTTCTTCCGGGAGATTTTTGAGAGAGGCGCTGAATTTCGGGAGTCACCCGGAAAATCCAGGAGGGTTGGCAAGTATGGCTAATGCCACCAAGTCAGTCGTGGCTTCTTCTGATTGGACAAAATGTGAATGACAGCAGGTGTGTGTGTTTGTGTGGAAACATAGACAGTTTTGAAACTACACTTGTGTGGATGGAGATTGTTGATTCAAGCTCATTTTCATTTATTGTTCAAATAATTAACTTATTTTTGGTCCGGGCCTAACCACTGGTTAATAAAGGGGAATTGCCCTTTTTGGGGAATTTGGCTCATCGTTCACAATTATTATATAAGACAAGAATTCAGATCTATGCTTTTTAATGCATTCTAACTTTTAAGTATATGCAAGCAAAAGTGCGCTTACAATGGAGCCTTACAATGATCACAGAGAGCTAACTAGGTTGTGTGGTTATATTGACATCATCAGCTGGTAAGCTGCTTTCTCGCCTCAGTGCTCGGGAAGTCTTTTTAAGTCTTAATTTGACTTGTTGAAACCCACAGAGACCCTGTATTTATAAAACAATCTTGCCTGACTTCATACTTCCTCTAAATGAGCCCTGGTACGTTTTTCACAACGGTGACATCAGCAGATTATCCATATATGGTAGAAATTTACCCAAAGTGTTTTGCTGGAGTCAATAAGCGCCTTCTTTTTCTTTATCCTCTTATTGTGGGGCAGACTGGTTCTTACATGCACATGCATCCTCATGTTGCCATTTCTCTTACAACTTAAAGTATAGTTTGAACTTATATCTTTAAGTGGACTCGCTATGAAAGCGATAAAAACTACAAAAGACGGAGGCGAAGTGGAGGCACGTAAACAAGATCCTGCCCACAAAAATGGCGCTTCCTGAAGAAAGTAGCTGGAAGATGGTCTGTAAAACATAATCCATGCAAAATGTTGATCCAAGAACCACTATTACATGTTAGGTAGACCACAGGGAAGCATTTTAAATGTAGAAAGAACAAATCATAGCATGTTTCCTTTAAATGTACACATTTTTAAGGGCAGCATGGTGCAAGAGGGGTTAGTGCATCTGCCTCACAATACAAAGGTCCTGAGTAGTCCTGGGTTCAATCCCGGGCTCAGGATCTTTCAGTGTGGCGTTTGCATGATCTCCCCAGTGACTGCGTGGGTTCCCTCCGGGTACTCCGGCTTCCTCCCACCTCCAAAGACATGCACCTGGGGATAGTTTGATTGGCAACACTAAATTGGCCCTAGTGTGTGAATGTGAGTGTGAATGTTATCTGTCTATCTGTGTTGGCCCTGTAATGAGGTGGCGACTTGTCTAAGGTGTACCCCGCCTTCCGCCCGATTGCAGCTGAGATAGGCTCCAGCGACCCCCTGTGACCAGCAGTAGAAAATGGATGAATGGATGGATTTTTAAAGGGTATAATCTAATAATCTATTATTACACTTAGAACACTAAAGGTGCACTTTTAGAGGCAGTGCGGTGTTGTGATGGCGTGTCTGGAACGATACATTTAGCGTATCGGTTTTCATTAATATGCAAAATGTACGATTAATCACATTGTACATGCTAAATAATTATATTGCTTGTTTTCCTCTGGGGCTTCACGGTGGAAGAGGGGTTAGGGCGTCTGCCTTACAATACGAAGGTCCTGGGTTCGATCTTGCGCTCGGGATTTTTCTGTGTGGAGTTTGCATGTTCTCCCCGTGACTGCGTGGGTTCCCTCCGGGTACTCCGGCTTCCTCCCACTTCCAAAGACATGCACCTGGGGATAGGTTGATTGGCAACACTAAATTGGCCCTAGTGTGTGAATGTTGTCTGTCTATCTGTGTTGGCCCTGCGATGAGGTGGCGACTTGTCCAGGGTGTACGACGCCTTCAGCCCGATTGTAGCTGAGATAGGCGCCAGCGAGCCCAAATGGAATAAGCGGTAGAAAAATGGATGGATGCATGGATGTTTTCCTCTCAGGATTGTGGGTGTTTTGATAATCAAATATATTTTGCATATACATGAAGACAGACTTGTTAAATGGATTGTGCTCCCATTTTTTTTTTTCAATTTAAGAGATAAAATCCTTTGCGTACAAGCTTAGTAGATCAACTTTGTGCGTGTTCAATTACACACAAACCTTTAGTAGGCACGCACACCGAGTAAGAGTGGATTGGGGTTTCGTGCGTGAGCTCACATGTGTTCTTAGCTACTATACTATCTTCTTCCTCTCTGCTTGGCACTCAGCATCAAGGGTTGGAATTGGGGGTTAAATCATCATAAATGATTCCAGGGCGTGGCACCGCTGCTGCCCACTGCTCCCCTCACTTCCCAGGGGGTGATCAAGGGGATGGGTCAAATGTAGAGGACAAATTTCACCACACCTAGTGTGTGTGTTACAATCAGTGGTACTTTAACTTTAACTTCCACTGAAGTCAGCAGATTTTGTTTACGAAAATGTTGTTTACAGAAACGGAATACAAGAATGTATGTGCTGAATAAATGGAGGCACAGTAGATTTATATACTATACCTGTCAGGTTCGTCCCTGACAGTTGGTTAGGTTTTAGTTTTTCCTCTGTGTCTTTGTTTCCTGTCAGCGCTTTTATTTTGGTTATTTCCTGTTTTCCTCCCTGAGCGCGTTTCCCCTCAGCTGCGGCATATTGGCACCTGGCCACACCTGGTGTCAATCAGCCGGCTGCTATTTGAACTTGTTTTGTCCTCCAGTCTGATGCTGGATTATTGTCAGTAATGCTTGTCATAGAACCTGTAGCCGTTTGCAGCGTGCAGTCTTTTGTTGCTAGTTCCTGTTTGCTGGATCCAGTTTCCCGTTTTCCAGTTTGGCTGTTCCTAGTTCCTTGTTTGTGTTTTTTTCATTTCTAAATATTAAATCATGTTTTCCCGTACCATGCCTGCCGCCTTCTCTGCATCTTGGGGTTTGTCACAAACTCACTCTGACAATACCAAGATGGAGGACTATGTATACATAAACTAAAAACTTTGGCCAAACTTTCAGACTTTTTTAACGAACGTACTTTACATGTATGAGAGCTTTCCTAAAAGAGGATAGGTTTATGTATTTTAATAGACTAAAAAGTAAGACTCCAAATGTGTCTCACCTTTACAAAGTAAACAAATACACTTTTTTTAATTTAATTTCGACAATTTGCTGCAGGACAAATACAAAAATAACTGCAAACCGTAAATGGACCCCGGGCGACACTGTGGGCAACCCTCACCAAGCCATTCCTTTGAACAATATATATCAGGGGTCTCAAACATGCGGCCCGCGGGGAATTTGCGGCCCGCGAGATGTTATTATGCAGCCTGGGGATAGGTTGATTGGCAACACTAAATTGGCCCTAGTGTGTCAATGTTGTCTGTCTATCTGTGTTGGCTCTGCAATTAGGTGGCGACTTGTCCAGGGTGTACCCCGCCTTCCGCCTTTGATATGAAAATTTAATGTTGGTGCGGCCCGCGAAGTTTAACATGAACGGCGCTTGACAGCGTCATGCTAGCCAACGTCCCCAATTTTCCCGGGAGACCCCTGAATTTTCGGGCACCAATTCTCTCGAATCCCCTGTCAATTTTTATCAGATCAACAATATTCAGGGAGTGCCATAATTGCACTGCCTTTAGCGCCCCCTACATCCTGAATTGACAGCGTGCAAGCCCAGTTGTATTTTGCATCTGGCCATGTGAGACGCAACGGGCGGGTGGTGGGTGGTTGTGGCTTTGATAAAATGTTGGTTCGGGTGGATGGCGGGTGAATGACCACTTTAGTGATGCGGTTGCGGATTATATAATTGCCTATCCGCGCATCTCTAGTTGCTACTAATAATTATTATAATTTGTTTTATTTCTCGGAAAACAGAATAAGTTAAGTTCATAAAAGGGAATCATCAACAGCTACACACGTCACACTAAGGGTGGCCGTAAAACAACTTTTAACACTGTTACAAATATGTGCCAGACTGTGAACCCACACCAAACAGGAATGACAAACACATTTCGGGAGAACATCCGCATCGTAACACAACATAAACACATCAGAACAATTACCCAGAATCCCATGCAGACCCAACTCTTCCGGGCTACAATATCCCCTGCTACCACCAACCCCCCACACCCCCACCCTCTTTACTTGCGTCGGTTGAGGTGTTGTATATTGTAGCCCTGCCAGGTGTTCTGGATATTTGTTCTCTTGTGTTTAAATTGTGTTAGGGTGCGGAAACTCTCCCAAAAAGGGTTTGTCATTCTTGTTTGGTGTGGGTTCACAGTGTGGCACATAATTGTAATAGTGTTAAAACTTTTTTATGGCCACCCTTAGTGTGACCTGTGTGGCTATTGAACAAGTACGTCTTGCAGCCAAAAAAGTTGTTCTGCACAAGTCTCATACAACATGATACAGAGTCGGCACATTGATTGTGTGATATAACAGCGTGCGCGATGATATGTAGTGGAGCAGTAGTCTTCTTTTGGGGGTGTGTGGACCCCTGGAGGTACGTGAAGGTATGCCAAGGGACAAGAGAGATTTATTAAAAACATTCTTAAATGCAGCAGCAATTCATAAATCCTTTATACATATGTTTGTAAAATAATATTTCAATGAAGTATGAATGTAAGTTCATAAACTGTGGAAAAATAATACAACAATCTAACATTCAGTGTTGATAGCTGGACTTTTTGTGGACATGTTTCATAAATATTGATGTTAAAGATTTCTTTTTTTGTGAAGAAATGTTTAGAATTAAGTTTATGAATCCAGATAGATCTCTATTACAATCCCCAAAGAGGGCACTTTAAGTTGACGATTACTTCTATGTGTAGAAATCTTTATTTATAATTGAATCACTTGTTTATTTTTCAACAAGTTTTTTAGTTATTTTTTATATATTTTTTTATAAATAGTTCAAGAAAGACCACTACAAATGAGCAATATTTTGCACTGTTATACAATTTAATAACTCTGAAACTGATGACATAGTGCTGTATTTTACTTCTTTATCTCTTTTTTTTCAACCAAAAATGCTTTGCTCTGATTAGGGGGTACTTGAATTAAAAAACCTTCACAGGGGGTACGTCACTGAAAAAAAGGTTGAGAACCAAAGTTGTAGAGGATGTTAAAGGCAGTGCAGTCACGGCAGCCCTTAATAATGTCGGCCGGGTGAAAATTGGAAACAATTCAGGAGAATGGTTTCACTGGTAGATTGTCGGGAGGTGCACTGAAAATCAGGAGTCTCCCGGAAAAATCGGGAGGATTGGCAAGTATGTTGCTAGGGCGGGAAAGCCATTCATAGAAGGTGAATTCATTAAAAAGTGCATGTTAGATTTTTTAAGAAATATTTTCTCGCGGCCCAGCCTCACCCAGTTTCTGCATCCAGTGGCCCCCAGGTAAATTGAGTTTGAGACCCCGGATATACATGAAGTTTTTTGAATGCTTTATTCAAGCATACAGTAAGTCCAATGTATACTGAATTAATATGTATCGTACACCAACTATTCTGAAACTAGAAAATCATTCATACATTCCTGGATGTTCAAAATTTCATGGTTGTGTTGTGTGTTGAGTGGAATAGGAATGTCTTCGCGAAATCTTGGTATGTATCGCTTGAACTATATATTTTTACACTTCACTGCACTTCAAGTAACTTGTACCGCACGCTCACAAGAAAAACAAACTCCAATATGTATTTTTTGTTAGTACAGGTGACGTATTTTGCTCAGGGCGACTCGCTTTAATTTCATCCTGTTGCCAAATGCCAAAACTCAGGGTAAACTAATTTAAAACTTGAAGGCATGTGCCGTAAAACTCCTGGCAGGGCAGCAGACAGCCACTATTATTTAATAATTCATCACTAATTCTGCAAATGCTTTGCACATGTTTCACATTCCACGTGTTTTCTCGTAGACGATGTGATAGGGTGGTGATACTACCTTAACATAATGCGGACTGTTTTGCCCACTTCGCATTCACTTAAGGAGAATTGCTCAGCATTTTAAAAAATGCAGTAGTCTGACACTGGTTCAGAAAACATCATTCTGAGTTAAATAATTCATATTCTAGTAAGAATCAAAAGTACAACATAGCGTCTTTACCTCCGTGAGTTTAAAAACAATATTATACAAATGAATGAGTCACTATATACTTCCTGCAGCACATTCACATGACATTATAAATAAATGGGTTGACTTGTATAGCGCTTTTCTACCTTCAAGGTACTCAAAGCACTTTGAGTACCTTGAAGGTACTCACACACACATTCACACACTGATGGAGGGAGCTGCCATGCAAGGCGCTAACCAGCACCCATCAGGAGCAAGGGTGAAGTGTCTTGCTCAGGACACAACAGACGTGACGAGGTTGGTATTAGGTGGGATTTGAACCAGGGACCCTCGGGTTGCGCACGGCCATTCTCCCACTGCGCCACGCCAGAAACACATTAAAGTCCCATATTGCCTAGTCCGGGGGTCGGTAACCCGCGGCTCTGAAGCCGCATGCGGCTCTTTAGCGCCGCCATAGTGGCTTTCTGGAGCTTTTTCAAAAATATATGAAAAATGGAAAAAGATGAGGGGAAAAAAACATATTTGTTGTTTTAAAATGGTTTCTGTAGAAGGACAAACATGACACAAACCTCCCTAATTGTTATAAAGCACACTGTTTACATTAAACATGCTTCACTGATTCGAGTATTTGTCGAGGGCCGTTTTGTCCTAATAATTTTGGAGGCCCTTGAACTCACCATAGTTTGTTTTCATGTATAACTTTCTCCGACTTTCTATGACATGTTTTATGCCACTTAATTTTCTGTCTCCTTTTGTCCACCAAACTTTTAACGTTGTGCATGAATGCACAAAGGTGAGTTTTGTTGAAGTTATTGACTTATGTGGAGTGCTAATCGGACATATTTGGTCACTGCATGACTAAAAGCTAATCGATGCTAACATGCTATTTAGGCTAGCTGTAACTGTTGCTACTAGAGATGCGCGGTTTGCGGTCACAACCGCGGAGTCGCGGATAAACCGCGGGTCGGGCGGGTGACATGACGAAAAAATTGATTTTAAATAGATTCGGGCGGGTGGCGGTTGAACCAATTCGGAAATATATATTGTAATAATCCCAGGAATGTAGGCTAATACAACTTCTTCGTTTGTCTTGTCTTTATTGCACAAGATGTAATACAACCACACAACAGCTCTCATGTCTTTAACGCTTATCCTGGGACAACTCGAACTCTCACTTCCTGTCGACAACGTCACGTCCCTATCTCTCCCGGAAGTCCCGCCCCCAGGCAAAGTCATTGGCTAACACCCGTAGCCAGCCGCTACATTATAGATAGTTAAATGTTATGTTGAAGAGGTTCATTTAGCCTACTGGCGTGTATTTATAAATGGTTAATTTATATAGGCTAGTAGGTAAAGTGTTGTACCTGACAACACTTGATGGTACAATCCATATAACACATCACAGACAACGTCACGCTAACATCACGTGACACCTCTGATGAAGGCTGCAGAAGCAAGGTAGCCAAAACTAGTCAGGTACAACACTTTACCTTACTATCCTGTATAAATAAACCATTTATAAATAGTTAAATGTTATTAACCACATACGAAAAACGAGCAGCACTCTTTGAAACACTGTTTGGGCATACTTTTATTTTGAAGTGTCTCGTTTGGTCTGTCGACGGATGTAAGGAAGCTACTTCCGGGTATGAGTACACATTTTTTTGATGCATAAGTAGGGAGAAAGAGAGCGACTGATCGCAACAAAAACCAAAAAGTGTCACAAGGACTTTAACCGTTTGGGCTGTAAGAGCCAGAAGATCACAATTTCATCCTAAAAGAAGCATGCAGGGCAACAAGGTATTTGTTTGTCATCTGTTGGTGTTTTATTTGGTAAAATGTTTGATCCACATGCTGTGCATGTTATTATTTTTACGTTTGTAACATGCTTTATTTATTACAGTTGTCACGGTGAATTTGAAGGGAAAGGAAGCCTTCAAATAAATCAGTTCAAGAAAGCCATTGTGTCTGTGCTATTTGGAGGGAGTTACACTTTCTAACCTCACTAATGCCTTGCATGGTCTATATTAGATATATAACAACGGGCGGGTGGCGGGTGGTTGTGGCTTTGATAAAATGTTGGTTCGGGTGGATGGCGGGTGGATGACCACTTTAGTGATGCGATTGCAGATTATATGATTGCCTATCTGTGCATCTCTAGTTGCTACCAGCAATTATTATAATTTGTTTTATTTCTCGGAAAACAGAATAAGTTCATAAAAGGGAATTTAAGCCAAAATATATAAAAGTTCATAAGAAGGCTTATTTATGTTACTATGGTTAAAAATGTTATTTCATGCCTTTTTCTTTAGTTTGTGGGCATACTTTTATTTTGAAGTGTCTTGTTTGGTCTGTCAACGGATGTAAGGAAGCTACTTCCGGGTATGATTGAACATTTCTTTGATGCAATGAGAAGGGAGAAAGAGAGCAGCTGTGTGTCACAAGGACTTTCAGGTGTCACAAGGACTTTCAGCGTTTGAGCTATAAGAGCCAGAGGATCACAATTTCCTCCTAAAAGAAGCATGCAGGCCAACAAGTTTTCAAGGTGAATTGAAGGGAAAGGAAGCCTTCAATAAATCAGTTCAAGAAATCCATTGTTTCAGTGCTATTTGGAGGTAGTTACACTAGCTGTATGTACATATTGCATCAATATGCCTCATTTGTAGCTATATTTGAGCTCATTTTGTTTCCTTTAAGTCCTCATAATTCAATGTATATCTCATGACACACTATCTGTATCTACTGTAATATGGCTTTTATTTTTTTGCAGCTAGAGACAGATTTGTTTTTGTCTTTTTGGTCCAATATGGCTCTTTCAACATTTT
This sequence comes from Nerophis ophidion, assembly GCF_033978795.1. Taxonomy (NCBI): domain Eukaryota; kingdom Metazoa; phylum Chordata; class Actinopteri; order Syngnathiformes; family Syngnathidae; genus Nerophis; species Nerophis ophidion. The sequence goes on along the minus strand of NC_084621.1, from coordinate 54,743,094 downwards.
TGGTTGCCGACCCCTTGACTAGTCCGATGCTTTAAAAGCCTACTGAAATGAGATTTTCTTATTTAAACGGGGATAGCAGGTCCATTCTCTGTGTCATACATGATCATTTCGCGATATTGCCATAATTTTGCTGAAAGGATTTAGTAGAGAATATCCACGATAAAGTTTGCAAATTTCGGTGCTAAGAGAAATGCCCTGCCTCTACCGGAAGTAGGGGGGGGGGGGGGTGGGGGGGCTCATCACATATTCCCATTGATTTTAACGGGAGCCTCCAACAAAAAGTGCTATTCGGACCGAGAAAACAACAATTTCCCCATTAATTTGAGCGAGGATGAAAGATTTGTGTTTGAGGATATTGTTAGCGACGGACTAGAAAAAAAAAGAAGTTAAATTTAAAAAAACGCGATTGCATTGGGACGGATTCCGATGTTTTTAGACACATTTACTAGGATAATTCTGGGAAATCCCTTATTTTTCTATTGTGTTGCTAGTGTTTTAGTGAGTTAAATAGTACCTGATAGTCGGAAGGGTGCCTCCACGGGTGTCTTGACGCGCAGTGTCTCAGGGGAGTCGACGGCAGCTATGGACGGCACAAACTCAGCTTTTCTCCGGTAAGAACTGACTTTTTAACCACAATTTTTTCACCGAAACCTGCTGGTTGACATTCGGTAGGGTCCCATGTTGGCTTGACAGCGCTCTGATCCATAGGAAAGTTCCACCTCCAAGTGTGTTTGTGTGGCTAAAGACTAAAGCTTCCCAACTCCATCTTTCTACTGTGACTTCTCCAATATTAATTGAACAAATTGCAAAAGATTCAGCAACACAGATGTCCAAAATACTGTATAATTATGCCGTTAAAGCAGACAACTTTTAGCTGTGTGTGTGCGCAGCGCTCATATTCCTAACAGCCCGTGACGTCTTGTGTACACGTCATCATTACACCACGTTTTCAACAAGAAACTCCCGGGAAATTAAAAATTGCAATTTAGTTAACTAAAAAGGCCGTATTGGCATGTGTTGCAATGTTAATATTTCATCATTGATATATAAACTATCAGACTGCGTGGTTGGTAGTAGTGGGTTTAAGGTACACTGTGTTCCCAATGACTGATTTGACCACATTACTAGTAATGTAAAACGCCCACAACAGTGCTCACCAGAATACAGTTTCCCCTCGAACCAAAGCAGCTTCTGTCGCGGAAGCTTATTGAAGTCTTTAATCAGTAGCGAGGTGATATAACTACTACATACAGCATGTGGCTTTATGGTTATTTGGCTTTGCAGTAGTCTGCATGCTATATAAAACCAAGCCAGATGCTTTGCAAACTTCTTGGTCAAATTGGCTCGCTAATCATAGTAATAAACAGGTGCTTATATATATTTTAAATGCATAATCTGACTGATGATTACATGGGAGAATGTCACTTAATGGTCATGGTCACCTTAACAATGTTTTATTACTGAGGGAGGACAGCTATGAGTTAGGTTATGAGGCACATTATAGCTGCTTTTGGTGCGGTTATGGTGGGTTTAATCCAAACTGTATGTCTATAACAGCTGGCTTACTGGAATTTACCGTCTGTGGTTTGCATTTACTCACAACAGAAAAAGTGAGAAACGATGATGCATCATAGATGGACGGCCAGATGTGAAACCAAACATAAGTGTTTTTGAGTACGACTCGATTTCCATCCATCCATTTTCTACCGCTTGTCCCTTTTGGGATTGCGGGGTGTCATTATGTTTATTTGTTGAGTTTGTGTTGTACTTTGGCTGGTTGGTTGGTTGAAGTTTATTTGGAACATGATAGCAGTTTCAACATGATACATCAAGTTTTCCTTTTCTCTTTACAACATGCTCTAAAAAGACAAGGACAAAGTAGAAAAGTAGTAGGAAGAAGCAGAGCTTATATAATCCTACCCCTTTAAAACTTCATTGCAGTTTCTTACACATATATATTCACTTATTGTTTTCAATCCGTAGTACAGTTATATCATTATCTGAAAACAAAAGTTATCTTTATTAAAGGCCTACTGAAACCCACTACTACCCACCACGCAGTCTGATAGTTTATATATCAATGATGAAATATTAACATTGCATCACATGCCAATACGGCCTTTTTAGTTTACTAAATTATAATTTTAAATTTCCCGGGAGTTTCGTCTTCAAAACGTTGTGTAATGATGACGTGTACGCAAGACGTCACGGGTTTTTAAGAAGTATGAGCGCTGCACACACACACAGCTAAAAGTTGTCTGCTTTAACGGCATAATTACACAGTATTTTGGAGATCTGTGTTGCTGAATCTTTTGCACTTTGTTCAATTAATAATGGAAAAGTCACAGTAAAAAGTTGTAGTTGGGAAGCTTTAGCCTTTAGCCACACAAACACACTGGGATTCCTTGTTTAAAATTCCTGGAGGTGAAACTTTACTATGGATCAGAGCGCGGTCAAGCGAACATGAATCACGACGGAATGTCAACCAACAGGTTTCGGCGAGGAAATTGTGGTTAAAAAGTTGCTTCTTACCGGAGAAAAGCTGAGCTTGTGCCGTCCATAGCTGCAGTCGACTCCCCTGAGACACTGGCGTCAAAACACCCATGGAGACACACCTTCGACTATCAGGTAATATTTAACTCACTAATACACTATACACTAGCAACACAATAAAAATAGAAGGGATTTCCCAGAATTACCCTAGTAAATGTGTCTAAAAACATCGGGATCCGTCCCAATGCAATCGCGTTTTTTTTTCAAACTTTTTTTTTTTTTTTTTTCTAGTCCGTCGCTATCAATATCCTCAAACACGAACCTTTCATCCTCGCTCAAATTAATGGGGAAATTGTCGTTTTACCGGTCCGTATAGCACTTTTTGTTGGAGGCTCCCATTAAAATCAATGTGAATATGTGAGGAGCCATCAACATGTGACGTCATCGTCTGCAACTTCCGGTTGAGGCAGGGCTTTTCTCTTAGCACCAAAAGTTGCGACCTTTATCGTGGATGTTCTCTACTAAATCCTTTCAGCAAAAATATGGCAATATTGTGAAATGATCAAGTATGACACATAGAAGGGACCTGCTATCCCCTTTAAATAAGAAAATCTTATTTCTGTAGGCCTTTAATATTTAAGTCAGTTACAATTCACATAAAGAGATGATCATATCTTTTTTTCAATAAATATCATTGTTCTTTTTCCTTGTATGTTGTAAACACTTAAACAACATTTTAAACTGTGTCAAGTTAGTACATTGTCATTACATAGTTATTTGCGCCATCCATTCCATGATTTAATTCTAGATATTCTAAAGGTCTCAAGTGTTGTACATGCCCACAAATGTTTTTCTCCGAGGTTACATTTCTCCTCTTTTGTTGAGAACTATTGTACATTCTTGGCTAGCAGGTTATAGTTTGCTTTGTACATAATTGTAGCTGTTTTCAAATTCACTACATTGTTGAATTTCAATATTTTTGATTAAATAAATAAAATGTTTGTATGTTCTCCTTATCCAACATTACGTATTATTCAAATTGACAACACAGTTAGTGAATGTAGAGTGCTTTTGTAGTTATTTCACCATATTTCTGCGCGATAACTTAGATATGGTAACACTAGCGAGCAGTAGGGAATATGGAGTGATTTTTGATTCAGGAAAATATTTCTCTTTAATCATTATTGAAATATTTCTTGCCGCCTTGTGTTGTCAATGTTTTATATATGATTTCCTGTTCATTTGATCATCTATTATTATACTCAAACATTTTATTTCTGTTACTCTTTCAATGTTTACTCCATCTATTTGTATTTGTGCCTGACTTTCTCTTCTAGTGTTACTGAATATCAATATTTTAGTTTTACTGAGATAAAAAAAAAATTGTCTGATCTTGTCAAACCATCATTTTAAATTTTTAATTTCTTATGTTATTATTTGTATTAACTTCTGTGTGTTTTCTCCTGAACAAAACACAATTGTGTCATCTGCAATTAATACTAACTTTAAGACCTTTGTAACTTTACAAATGTTGTTTGTATAATGATTGAACAATTCTGGTCCCATTAATTTATGAAATTATATCAATGAATATATTTAGTTAAAAAGGTGACTGTGACAGTCGTCGTGCGGGTTCCACTGACCACCAAGGAAGGACATCTCTTTTCGGGTTTGACTCTTATTTATTTTTCAATAAAGAAGATTTGTCTCTGTGCTTTTCAGCAAGTGTCTGTTGTCGTTTCGTGTGTGCTCCAGCCTCAACAACCTCTCCTTCCCGACTGCTGCCTTTTAACAGAGCGACAGGTGATCAGCTGTGTCATCCACTCACCTGTCGCCAACCTCGAAGCCGGTCCTGATGTACATAAAATACATACTAGACAGGCATTACTTAAAGGTGGACAAAATAAACATGGATTGTAATTACATCCTCACAATTAATAAAGTCCCAATTTTCACAGTGATTATTTATTTATGTGTATCTTTTAAAAAAAAAATAATAATAATAATTAAAATATTTAATTCAAGCCGATACATATAAAATATCAAACAGAAGATACACCAAAAGACAAACCATCTAACTGTTTTCTTAATTTTTGCAGTTCAAGTTTCAGTTTATACATACTATAAATCCATCCATCCATCCATCTATTTTCTACCGCTTATTCCCTTTCGGGGTCGCGGGGGACGCTGGCGCCTATCTCAGCTACAATCGGGCGGAAGGCGGGGTAAACCCTGGACAAGTCGCCACCTCATCGCAGGGCCAACACAGATAGACAGACAACATTCACACTCACATTCACACACTAGGGCCAATTTAGTGTTGCCAATCAACCTATCCCCAGGTGCATGTCTTTGGAAATGGGAGGAAGCCGGAGTACCCGGAGGGAACCCAAGCATTCACGGGGAGAACATGCAAACTCCACACAGAAAGATCCCGAGCCTGGATTTGAACCCAGGACTGCAGGACCTTCGTATTGTGAGGCAGACGCACTAACCCCTCTGCCACCGTGAAGCCCACATACATACATATATACATACTATAAATAATAAATGAATTTTTTTGGGAGATTTAAAGAAAATAAAACTATGCGTGGCTGGGTTGGTAGAGCAGCCATGCCAGAAAACAGAAAGTTCCAGGTTCGATCCCTGCTTCTGCCATCCAAGTCACTGCGGTTGTGTCCTTGGGAAGATACTTTACCCATATGCTCCCGGTGACACCCACACTGGTTTAAATGTAAGTTAGGTAATGGGTATCACTATGTAAAGCGCATTGAGTCATTAAAGAAAAGTGCTATTTAACTATAATTCATTTTACTTCAGATAATGCATAGTTTATCTTCTGAATGCCCAGCGACCCCGAAAGGTACAAGCGGTAGAAAATAGATGGATGGATGGATCTTCTGAATGTGCAACATGATCTTTGAGTACGACACGGCTACGTTTTCCATTATATATTTCCTCGCGGAAAATGTATATTTTGCAAAACCAGGTTTATAAATCTTGTCAAACACAAGGCTTATAGTGTTTTATCAACAGTTTTTTTCATGCCAAGACCAGCGCCAGGGATTTTTAACTCCTGCATCAAATTTCCTAACATCAGACTTCCAGTGAACTTTTGCCTTTTTTTGTCCTTTGTGTACTTTGAGCTCATAATTTCGCCTATTCCTCACCGGTGTTCTGAAAATGAGTTTTTAAAAGTAATTAATTGCCAGTTACATTAACAAAAAAGTAATTAAATTACTAACAAAATTACTATTTAATAAATGTAATGATTTACTAGGGAAAGTAATGTATACGTTACTTAAAAAACAACAACTTCAAATATCTGGCATAGGCAGTTAAGAGATGTTTCATATTAGAGCGCAGTGTGCATGTGTGTGTGCTTTTAAAAGTCTGAGCCTGTTGCCTAGTGATGGGTGACGTCATCGAGGGTTTCAACGGAGATGTATTTGTTAGCCTCAGTAGTTAGAAGCGGCAGTTTGTCGGGCAGCTCGATGGCTATGATATCTTCTTGTCAACAAACAATGTCTTGTTTGGATGGCAAGTTTGTCACTTCAATTATTGATTTGTTGTTCAATATTCTTATTGTGCACGTGTGCGTATTTAATTGTCTGCTGTGTCACAGTGTGATGCTGCCTCTTCCTATTAGATATCCAGTTAATTTTTGTGTGGTGCTGGTTGTTGCTTTCACAGGTAAAACGTTATTTTCTGCATTCAACTTGCTGCACTTATGACAACATTGTTGTTGTTGTTACTAACAACAGTATTGTGATACCATCTAAGTGTCGCTGTATGGAGCTTTAAACTGCGGAGAGAGTTTATCATTAGATTATATTAGATAGTACTTTATTTGTTCCGTCAGGAGAGTTCCTTCAGGAAAATTTAAATTTTCTGCACAATCCCATTCAAAATCAGACAAACATTACAGGGAGACAGAACAGGATCGCTGAGGGGTCTGCCGGCTTCCAGCGCCCCTTACAAAAAAGATGAGATACAGGTAAACAATGGGGAGATGGGAGAAAAAAATAGAAGATTAAAATAAAATAAAAAAATCGGTCTTAGCCTGGGCCCTGGAGAGGGGGTGTGGAATGAGGCCAAGGGAAAAAAAACTACTCATAGCCATAGTACACATCCCTCTAGAGCAGGGGCGCTCACACTTTTTCTGCAGGCGAGCTACTTTTCAATTGACCAAGTCGAGGAGATCTACCTCATTCCTATTTATAATTTATATTTATGTATTTATGAAAGAGACATTTTTGTTAACAAGTTAATGGTGTTTAATGATAATACAAGCATGTTTAACACACATAGATTCCTTTCTTTCATGAAGACAAGAATATAAGTTGGTGTATTTGATTCTGATGACTTGCATTGATTGGAATTAGACAGTGGTGCTGATAACGTCCGCATTTTCAAATGGAGGAAAAAAAAAGTCCTCCTTTCTGTCCAATACCACATGAAAGTGGTTGGATTTGGCATCTCATTTGTCCAACTTGCATACTCGTTTTTAAACACTTTGTTATGAGAGTAGCATATGTGTGTGGCCCTTTAATGTCTGGCAGCAGGTGAGTGACGTCAGTGAGTGTGCGGGTGGGCAAGCAAGTGAGAAAGCGGTCGCTGAGGGCGGGGGAGAAATACATTGGCATCAAACTCCGTAGCGTGCCAGCTTGTGCACGCTAGCTTTCTGAGACTCTTATTTTGTTAGCACAGGCAGGATGAAACAGGTCTTTTATGGTTAAGACAGGAACTGTGCAGTCGGTCTTTAGAGTTTTGACAGTAGGTACGGAGTCTCTAGAAATAAAATGTGTTTCTCTGCGTCCGCCCTGTTAGTGATTTTTTTCTTAAATATGAGCTCGCAGCAGCCAGCGTCATCTCACAAGATCCTCGGGTGCCGAGAATGTCAAACAACTGACGAAAGTGAACTCTTGGTATGATTGATGATTGCTCATTTCTATGTATATTTTTTAATGTCTGGCTTGAGATCAACCGACACACCCTCCGAGATCGACCAGTCGATCGCGATCGACGTAATGCCCACCCCTGGTCTAGAGGGAAACAGCAAACATCAAAGAACACAGAGGACATTAAAGACATTAAAGCAGCAGATACAACCAGACACTTCTACATACAGCTATGAATAAAAAGTAAAAGAAACATATCCACTGTGGTGGGCTCTGCGGTGTTCCACGCCATCGTCCGCTGGGGTGGAGGGAGCATGGCCAGAGACAGGAGCAGACCCAACAAAGCAACCAAGACAGCTGACTCCACTCTCGGTCAGTGTCCAGTCCGCATGGATGAGCGAGGATACGTCCAAGGTGACTGAGGTGTCCGACACCTGCTCACCCAGCCAAGACACCACGAAGCCTCTTCGTCCCAGCACTCTTCCGAGGCTTGTTAAAAATCCAGAGAACCACAATTTTCTTTAGATCATATTCTATTGATGTTTCATTTAAAAAATGCGGAACTGATATTTTGATGTCAAAATAAATGTATAAAAACACAGGTTTTCATGGGAAATTCACATGCCTGAAGTATATATACCATATAGCAGGGGTTCTAAACCTGGGTTCGATGGAACCCTAGGGGTTCAGTGAGTAAGCCTCAGGGGTTCGGCGGAGCCTCTGTCGCTGAGGTCAAGATACACCCGACTCATCGTGTAAATAAATTCTTCTCCTAAATAAAAACTTCTCCTAATTGCCGTATTATGGATACCCCCAAACATTGTTCCCTCTAATTTTCCATCTGATTTGCAGGTGTGTAATTTGTTGTGAGTTCATGCACTATGTTGGTTTTGTTCTTTGAACAAGGTGACATTCATGCACGATTCATTTTGTGCACCAGTAAAAAAAAAAAAAAAACATGTAACTTTGTCTTGAATTTCGAAAAATATTTGTATTTTTCACTAACGAAGGGTTTGGTGAATGTGCACATGAAACTGGTGGGGTTCGGTACCCCCAACAAGGTTAAGAACCACTGCCATATAGTAACGTGTATTCGTTATAACAAGTTTACAGGATTTTGGTCATTTTAAGTATTGCTGTAACTTCTTTCCTGGGCGCACTGATTTTACAGACTGCTTTGCAACTCTTGCCATTTCCATCCAACTACGACCACAAATCTTGGCAGACTTTGTGAGAGCCAATGACTACATTGGGACAAATAATGATCCAACTGTGCTGGTTTTCAAAAAGTAGTTCCTCTGCATTAGCTCTTACAATAAAAATGTTACTAAGCTTGGCTATTAGGCAGGTCACGGTATATAAATGGAACGTTATTGTTGGTTTTCAAATGTTTTCTTTCGAGGGCTTTAAAGGCCAAATAGATAAATCCAATGTACCTGTATTGTTACCCCGACTTCTGCCGTTTGTAGCTGAGATAGGCACCAGCGCCCCCCGCGACCCCAAAAGGGAAAAAGCGGTTGGAAATGGATGGATGCATGGTTGTTAGCAGCCTCGTGTTCACTGTTTTTCCCAAGTTAGAGCATACAAAAAAGGGAAATACCTATGCTTTCTTGTCTCACATAAGACTTGTAAGACAATAAAACAGCTATTTCTCTTTTCTGTGCATTCTAAATGATTGAAAAACAAAATAAATATTGTAACATTGTAAGTAACGCAGATGTATCTGTTACTTCAAGAACTTTCCATTTACATGCCTTGACGAGCAGCCAGTCTTGTGATGCATATAACCTGTGCAGTTTACACCTAACATATGGTTCTGTGCATGTTTTGGACTGTTGGAGGTATTCAGAGCATTTCCTGGGCATTCTCGTATTATAAACCTAAAATCTACCTGTCATGTTTAAGGATATAATAAGTCTGGCTTTCTTCCAAGATTTAGTTTGATTCTTTTTACAGTGATCATGATATTAAATGTAAATGTAGTGGAAAAGAGTTTATCTCCAGCCATATATGACGTTACTGGAATACTCCAACAATTTGTATTCATGACCATGTGGTTTCAAGACAGGATGATGGCGTCAGACTGTTAAACTAATTTATTCAATTCCTAAGCTTAGAACGTGCATATTTTTTATTGTACTGTATTACACTGTCCTTTCATGACATGTATAATCCATTGAAAAAATGGGGGTGAATTTACCATAAACCAGGGGCGTCCGAACCCTGAGCATCCTCAATTTGCCCCACAAGCTGATGGTGCAAGTTCAATTTCAATACGCAACCTGGCCTCGAGAGGTGGTTTCACATTCATTTTGATTAGCCATGGGTCTAACAGGTGGTAAATTGACAACATTTTACGGACAATTGGAGAAAGTCAGGTCAGTGACCATTATGTATAATTTCTTCATATCACAGTCCAACCACAACCTGCTCATTGAATTTGGGGGATGAATAAAAAAAAAAATCCCATCCCTATAAACAATATTCGAAATTAATCCCATTTAAATCTACAGCAAGGAATGATGGGGGAAAAAAGCAAAACACTCTCTCCACACTGTCCATGTTTGACTTTTAATTTCTTGATATTTCTGAGTGATTCCAAAGCTTTAAAGAGGCTATCATGGAAGTAAAGAAGGGTGGATCTGAACTTTCACTTATTCTTTTTATTCAATCATAATAACTATTCATTATAAATCAGTTATTTTATTATAATATGTAAACACACATATAATCCTATCTACATATATATATATATATATATATATATATATATATATATATATATATATATATATATATATATATATATATATATATATATATATATATATATATATATATATATATACATATACACACATACATTAAAAAATATATATATAAATGTATGTATATGTATATACTGGGCAAAAAAGTATTTAGTCAGCCACCAATTGTGCAAGTTCTCCCACTTAAAATGATGACAGAGGTCTGTAACTTTCATCATAGGTACACTTCATCTGTGAGAGACAGAATGTGAAAAAATATCCAGGAACTCACATTGTAGGAATTTTAAAGAATTTATTTGTAAATTATGGGGGAAAATAAGTATTTGGTCACTTCAAACAAGGAAGATCTCTGGCTCTCACAGACCTGTAACTTCTTCTTTAAGAAGCTCTTCTGTACTCCACGTGTTACCTGTTTTAATGGCACTTGTTAGAACTCGTTATATGTATAAAAGACACCTCTCCACGGCCTCAAACAGTCAGACTCCAAACTCCACTATGGCCAAGACCAAAGAGCTGTCGAAGGACACCAGGAAAATATATGTAGACCTGCACCAGACTGGGAAGAGTGAATCTACAATAGGCAAGCAGCTTGGTGTGAAAAAAATCAACTGTGAGAGCAATTATCAGAAAATGTAAGACATACAAGACAACTGATAATCTCCCTCGATCTGGGGCTCCACGCAAGATCTCATCCCGTGGGGTCAAAATGATCATGAGAACAGTGAGCAAAAATCCCAGAACCACACAGGGGGACCTGGTGAATGACCTGCAGAAAGCTGGGATCAAAGTAACAAAGGTTACCATCAGTAACACACTACGCCGACAAAAAAATCAAATCCTCCAGTGCCAGCCGTGTCCCCCTGCTTAAGCCAGTCCATGTCCAGGCCCCTCTGAAGTTTGCCAGAGAGCACATGGATGATACAGCAGAGGATTGGGAGAATGTCATGTGGTCAGATGAAACCAAAATATAACTTTTTGGTATAAACTCAACTTGTCGTGGGTGGAGGAAGAAGAATACTGAGTTGCATTCCAGGAACACCATCCCTACTGTGAAGCATGGGGGTGGAAACATCATGTTCCGGGGCTATTTTTCTGCTAAGGGCACAGGACGATTGGTCCGTGTTAAGGAAAGAATGAATGGGGCCATGTATTGTGCGATTTTGAGCCAAAACCTCCTTCCATCAGTGAGAACTTTGAATGGTTGACCAAATACTTATTTTCCACCATAATTTCCCAAAGAATTCTTTAAAATTCCTACAATGTGAATTACTGGATTGTTTTTCACATTCCGTCTCTCACAGTTGAAGTGTACCAATGATGAAAATTACAGACCTCTGTCATCATTTTAAGTGGGAGAACTTGCACAATCGGTGGCTGACTAAATGCTTTTTGCCCCACTGTACATACATATATATATATATATATATATATATATATATATATATATATATATATATATATATATATATATATATATATATATATATACACACATATGTACATGTATGTATATATACACGATAAGAGCTGATTTTTTATGCTTTAAGTTGCAAGCATACCTTGAGTTATGAGCATTTCCAATGTAGGTTGAAGTAATATTTGTCACATGGATAATATTAAGAGCTAACATATTGTTATATATTGCTGTTCTTTTGAATTTAGAGTCATTTATTCAAAGCAAGAGGGAAATTTAATATTACAGTTTCAGATTTTTAATCACATTATGTTAAAAATGTTTAATTTTAGTGGAGTGGTTGTGCAGCACACAGTAGAGATGTACGAGTCATGTCATGTCCTTCAAAACGGTTTGAATCTGATGCCAGGGGTGATATTTTCTGTTAACTCGTCCACTTACTCATCACTGCTACTACTAGCTAGATTTGAAAAAGGAAACGAGGCAACATGTCAGTTTTGATTAAATAATTGAATCTGTTTATGCACATGTGCGAGTTTCTGTACTTTGTAACTGGATAGAATCGAGTACTCATTTCGATTCAGTGAGTGACTCATAAGAACTTATGTCAGCAAGAGAAAATCGAATTTCCCATCACTGACACACAGTTTGTGCCAGATAAATGTCAGGTTGGGCTTCAAAAAAAGATGTGTAGATTTACTTACACTTGCACACTTTCCACATTTCAACACGTTGCAAGTGTCAAGAATACGTCTGAACTCCGTCCAAGAACATTTGCCAAGCTCTGCTAATGATTTCAATGGAAAGAAAAAACAAACAGGTTTTTTTCTTGTGCCTGCAAGATAGCCATTTGGGTGCAATTTCAAGCTATTAATACTTCATTTTCATAATTAGAGGGTCATCTTGGGGTGTGTGGATATTTCCTCAACAGCTGCTACGAAGCAGAGTTCAGTCTGGCCTCAAGAGATAATCAATGCACACAATCTGGGGTTCAGAGTCACAGAGTACAGCCAAAGGTAATTTATTTTGTTTTCTTAAAGTAAACAATGAAAGCTGACGGTTAAGATGGGGGTATAATGTATCTACACTGTTTTCAAACTGTGTTAATGGCTAGAAAAAGACATGACATGAAATATTGTTCAAATATATGCTGGAGCCTATTTAAGCTGCATTTCGGGCGGTAGGCGGGGTACACCCTGGACAAGTCGCCACCTCATCACAGGGCCAACACAGATAGACAGACAACATTCACACTCACATTCACACTCTAGGGCCAATTTAGTGTTGCCAATCAACCTATCCCCAGGTGCATGTTTCTTTTTGGAGGTGGGAGGAAGCCAGAGTACCCGGAGGGAACCCATGCAGTCACGGGGAGAACATGCAAAATTTACACAGAAAGATCCCGAGCTCGAGATTGAACTCAGGACTACTCAGGACCTTCGTATTGTGAGGCACATGCACTAACCCCTGTTCCACCGTGCTGCCCAAAAAACAACAACAGACAAAAATGAACCAACATAGGCCATGGGGCGAGACTGGTAAATAAACCCTCCTGATTAGTGATCAGAGGCAGGTGAGTCCCTTGGTTACTAACGAGGAGCAGGTGTGGATAATCAGTACGTAAGTCAGAGGGTAAAGTGGCTGAAAATAAGCCAAATTGGAAGACGAATAAGAAATAAGAGCACTGGATGGATTGCGTTGGTATACGATAACTCACCAGGTCTGACCTGGAGACATGCCGCTGCAGACAACTGAGACACGCCTAAGATCTAGAAATTGCTTGTAAAATGTCAAATATAACTTCAATTATGACATTAAACATATTCTCAGCTCTCAGCATGAACGCTCCCCGACCAGTTTTGTGTTAAAAAGTAAATTAGTGAAATAAAGTCCAATGTTACAAAAATAATATGCTTTGTTTTTAAATTTGTATTAATTTAAATGTTTTATCAATTTTGCCAATTTGTACGAAAAATTAATAATTGAACACTGTTTCCCATGTATTTGGATTATCCCCCCCAAATATTTGTACTCATATCTGGGCTTTTTGGGCCAGTCTGAAGCAAAAAATCTAGGACTAAATTTCTAATCCAGTGTTTCCCCTGTCTACTGATAAAGAGACATTATTAGCCCCTGAGATGTGTATGGCATTACAGTACAGTATAGACTTTATATGTATAGTGATTGGGATACGTGGAAAGTAATCATGATCCAAAAGGTGAAATAACTTGAACACAAGATATGTTTGAAAAGTGGTATCGCAGGTTGAACGTCATTGTCTTAGCATCTTCCTTCCTTTGAAAATGGTATTGTTTCCTAAGAAAAGGGGTTAAAGGCCTACTGAAATGAGATTTTCTTATTTAAACGGGGAGAGCAGGTCCATTCTGTGTGTCATACTTGATCATTTCGAGATATTGCCATATTTTTGCTGAAAGGATTTAGTAGAGAACATCGACGATAAAGTTCGCAACTTTTGGTCGCTAATAAAAAAGCTTTGCCTGTACCGGAAGTCGCAGACGATGACGTCACATGTTGATGGCTCCTCACATCCTCACATTGTTTATAATGGGAGCCTCCAACAAAAAGAGCTTTTCGGACCGAGAAAACGACAATTTCCCCATTAATTTGAGCGAGGATGAAATATTTGTGGCCGTGGATATTGATAGTGAAAGGCAAGAAAAAGAAAAGACACATTTACTAGGATAATTCTGGAAGATCCCTTATCTGCTTATTACATTAATAGTTTTTTAATGAAATTTTAAAAATTGTAAAGACATACCTCTATGTTGGATGGCTGCGGTGAACACGTAGTGTCTCAGAGAGAAGCCGAGGAGCCAAGCTCACAGCTGCTTTTTTTGACATGACAGCTGCTGCAGGACGACAAATAATCCATTGAGGTTTTCGGTAAGATATATATCACAATTTCCCCATCCAAAAACATGCTGGTTGCCGCAGAGAAAACATGTTCGCTTGACCGCTCCGCTTCACGACAAAAAAAGAAACACCGGCTGTGTCTCGGTGCTAAAGACAGCTGCAATCCACCGCTTTCCACCAACAGCATTGTTCTTTATAGTCTCCATTATTAAATGAACAAATTGCAAAAGATTCAGCAACACAGATGTGCAAAATACTGTGTAAATACGCCATGAACAGAGACGACCTTTAGCCGTGTTTGGTGCAGTGCTAATATTTCCTTACAGTCCGTGACGTCACGCGTACGCGTCATCATTCCGCGACGTTTTAAACAAGAAACTCGCGGGAAATTTAAAATTGCAATTTAGTAAACTAAAAAGGCCGTATTGGCATGTGTTGCAATGTTAATATTTCATCATTGATATATGAACTATCAGACTTCGTGGTCGGTAGTAGTGGGTTTCAGTAGGCCTTTAAGGAGTGTGCAATGTTAGCTTTTTTTTTCTAACCGGCTACCTCCAGTGTAATTCCTCCAAGAAGGAGAGATTGAGTTTCCAATCCACACATTCATTTAATCATGCAGCATTGCTAACAGATGTCACTATATAGCGCCTGGCCTGTTGCACCTTCATCAGCAATGTGTTGCTGCAATCAATACCCTCATTAGCAAGCAGGGGGGATGTTTCGAGAAATGGCTTTTTTTCATGTTCGATTACACTGCAAAGCGCTTAACTGCGGTCCAACTTTAGTCCTGGCTTGAGTTTTTAGAAAGTTCTGCAAGTATAGAGTTTTCTCACCAGAACAATTAATCACGTTCACAATAGACCAGATTTACTGGAGTGAAAGAATGTCCAGATATTACATGTATATTTTATATGCAGTGGTACATTAGTCATCATATACTGTTTTGGCTATTGCTTTAAGACTGCAAGGGAAGCTCAGCTTTCTCTAAAATATCTTCCCAAAAATTAAGTGGCCTGGGCGCCAGGCTTCTACACAATGATTGGATGAACTGTCTGAGGCTGAATCCCTTTTTGATTTAATTTCAATTTGCATTGATGGAAATGGGACAGTGCGTGTAAATAAACAGACATATCAGAAACATAAATATAAACATGCCAGGTGTTAGCCACAGGCTCATTTCCATCTGTGGGCCCAGGGACTGGGGTCACGAGAAGTGAAAAACATTTACATCAAATAAAACTTACGACAATAACATAGGTCACATTCCCACGTACCATAGATCACACACACCATACCACTGCTCAAGGGTTAGAGTGTTTGATTGACAGAAAAATGAGCGAATCCACGATGTTGAAATGTAAACTATTGCCAAAGCATTTCCTCAAGTTTCATTGAATTTTTCAGATTTTCTACGGATGATTTTACTATAATTTAGGTGACATTTTTTTCCTAAAATGTAAAGCATCTTTATACATTTGATCTGTTATTGGAGACTGTAGTATTAAGTAATTGAAAATGAGCTTTGCCTACATCTAGGGTCAGCAACCAGCAGCTCTTGAGCTGCATGTCTTTCAGAGATGGGTAAAAATGTAGAAAGATGAAAAAATATATATATTTTTTGTTTTAATATATTTTCTGTAGGAGGACAAACATGACACTAACCTTCCTAATTGTTAGAAATCTCACTGTTAATGTTATACATGCATCACTGATGAGAGTATTAGGCAAGCACCGTTTCGTACTACTAATTTCAGCGATCCTTGAACTCATCGTAGTTTGTTTACATGTACAACTTTCTCAGACGCTGCCACAGAAAGACATATTTTATGCCACCCCTTTGTCTCATTTTGTCCACCAAACGTTGTATACTGTGCGTGAATGCACAAAGGTGAGCTTTGTTGATGTTATTGACTTGTTGGAGTGCTAATAAGGCATATTTGGTCAGTGCATGACAGCATTGATTGATTGATTGATTGATACTTTTATTAGTAGATTGCACAGTTCAGTACGTATTCCGTACAATTGACCACTAAATGGTAACACCCGAATAAGTTATTCAAATTGTTCAAGTCGGGGTCCACGTTAATCAATTCACAGTCAAGCTAATCAATGCTAACGTGCTATTTAGGCTAGCTGTGTGTACATATTGCATCAGTATGCCTCGTTTGTAGGTATATTTGAGATCATTTAATTTCCTTTACTTACGCACTTATAGTTGTTTGTGTTCCATGTTGTTTCAGACCACAGCAAACGTTACCCAGCTTGCAAAGATTGTAATAAATCCATTAGAAGAAGACAGCCTGCCGTATCCTTAAACTTGGACATACACACATCTGTACTTTTGGCCATTATAAGCCAGTAATTTACAGGATTTATCTCATCCTGTAAGAAGCCTCGCTTTTACTAATAATTTCCAATGTTGTAAAAATGTGTAGAACAAAATTTAAATACAACCTTTCTGTCTACGAAGATTTGCGTCAGCTTTTTATAGTAGTCTAATATAACTAATATAGACACTTAGGTCATGTGTTGCCTTCATTATAACATTTATATAAGGCTTTTAATTTTTATTTTTGGTCCAATATGGCCCTTTAACATTTTGGGTTGCAGACCCCTGGCCTACATGAAAGAGCAGTAGCCCCTCTTTTTGTACGATTAGGTTTTCAGCAATAATATTTTCTAAAAGTTTGCCACTATTTTCACCATAAACTTAGTACGTTTTTGCCACGTATCATTACGAGGAATTGTCCGAACACACTATTTTACACGTTGGTTGTTTTACACGACCAGACGGGCAACATTTCACAGGACTTGAGTTTCAAACCTGCCATTAAGCTCGAATAAGAAGAAGAATGCTTGATATCAGACTGTGGCAGGCGAGTGAAAAAAGCGACATTCTGTGTGAAACAAATTGGTAATTCTTCATGGATTTTTTAAAATTATAAATGGTAAATGGGTTGTACTTGTATAGCGCTTTTCTACCTTCAAGGTACTCAAAGCGCTTTGACACTACTTCCACATTCACCCATTTACACACACATTCACACACTGATGGAGGGAACTGCCATGCAAGGCGCCAACCAGCACCCATCAGGAGCAAGGGTGAAGTGTCTTGCTCAGGACACAACGGACGTGACGAGGTTTGTACTAGGTGGGGATTGAACCAGGGACCCTCGGGTTGCGCACGGCCACTTTCCCACTGCGCTACGCCGTCACATATAGGTACCATCACCTGGCTGTTCATGACTGTGACGTCACTGTCATGATCCATGTTCCTAATTCGTGTCTTGACTTTCTCCGTCTGCCACTGAGCGCTGGCTCCCACACCTGTCCCTGATTGGCAACCTGGACACAGCTGTTCCTGGTTGCCAATCAGGCTCCTGTACTGTATTTTCTAACCCTGTCTATTAGACGGGGCTGGATCATTGTACTTTTTACACGGTTGTTCTCCGTGATTTGGTTGCTTTGTTAATGGTGCATGTCTGAGCTGCACTACACTTGCTACTGTGCACTTCCTAGCTGCACTGACCTAAGTTGATATTGAGTGTTATTTTACCTTCAGTCCGCCTGCCGTTCTTGCATCCTTGAGGTCATGCAGCAAGCTATGCTTACTGATCATTACCGTCACTGACAAGTATACTAGTTTGGGATGCTCCTTGTTGAACTATACCATAAAAGCACCAAAATGATTCCCAGGCACGCCACTGCTGCTGCCCACTGCTCCCCTCACCTCCCAGGGGGTGAACAAGGGGATGGGGTGAATGCAGAGGACAAATTTCTCCACATCTTGTGTGTGTGTGACGATCATTGGTACTTTAACTTGAAGTTAAATAACGTACCGTATTTTTCGGACTATAAGTCGCATTTTTTTTCGTAGTTTGGCCGCGACATATACTCCGGAGCGACTTATGTGTGAAATTTTTAACATATTACCGTAAAATATCAAA
This sequence comes from Nerophis ophidion, assembly GCF_033978795.1. Taxonomy (NCBI): domain Eukaryota; kingdom Metazoa; phylum Chordata; class Actinopteri; order Syngnathiformes; family Syngnathidae; genus Nerophis; species Nerophis ophidion. The sequence goes on along the minus strand of NC_084621.1, from coordinate 54,724,694 downwards.
TAATATTATTTATCTCATTCGCGGAAGAGACGAAGAACATGTCAACAATTATCACACACACGTCAACCAATTAGAATTCGGCGGGGGAGGGTCGTGGCAGAAGTGCATTGTGGGTCATGGAATGCTAACTGCTATATGCTATGTGTGCTACTGCTGTAGCTTTTAAAAGGGATCATTTCATCGTTGGCGGTAACTTATACAAACTGAGAAGGGCTGAACAAAAATGGCACCGAAAGGGAAATAATGTACTGCACATTACAAGCTGGACAGTGAAAAATGCAGCAGAAAATGACAAGTGGAAGCGTCGCGTTCCTCTGGAGTTGGCAGAGTTGTTTAGAAGCGACATCGAGGAAGAATATTTCATCGGATTTATCGATTAGGACTGACATTTGTTTGGTAAACTTATAGCATGTTCTTTATGTTATAGTTATTTGAATGACTCTTACCATAATATGTTACGTTAACATACCAGGCACCTTCTCAGTTGCTTATTTATGCGTCATATAACGTACACTTATTCAGCCTGTTGTTCACTATTCTTTATTTTAAATTGCCTTTCAAATGTCTATTCCTGGTGTTGGATTTTATCAAATAAATTTCCCCCAAAAATGCGACTTATACTCCAGTACGACTTATATATGTTTGTTTCCTTCATGCATTTTTTGCCGGTGCGACATATACTCCGGAGCGACTTATAATCCGAAAAATACGGTAATAAATTGATTGTTTTTTTAACAAAGCATATTAAAAACCTATAAGGAAGGTTTAGCTGGTCCTTTTATATTAACAATGGTTCACTGTACAATAAAACACATACATATATATGGTTGAATCACAGTTTACTTATCGTCAGAATTGGTTGAAAAATAAACGCTATTTAAATGTTGAGCATTGTGAGCACTTTCAGTGTTATTTTTAATGTCAGACATCAATGTTGCTCTCAACATTGATGTCTGACCAAATCTCAGTGATGATTCATTTACTTTCTGCTACCTGGGTCAGTATTGCTGTGTTACTAATGCGCGGGAATAACTGTGTACGTAACAACGTATTTGTTTGCCTGCTCTCAACTTCCCACCTGGTAGTCATTTTAGGAATAACTTTTAAAAGATTCAATTATTCAAAATCTATTTTTAGTACCTGTTGGCACTTGTTTTTGTATATCTGGGATTCCATAAGTCCCAAATCTGTGTTTTTCTGTGTTTTTTTATTTATTTGTATTTCTACTTATTGTTTTAATTGGTTATATCCTTTAAAATCGTTTTTAATAATATTTATTTTTATATTTTTTTTATATTGGTTTTAATTTCTATTCAGTCATTAGTGGAGCTAAGGATCATATTCAAATATTGTTTTTAATATTGTTGCGCAGCACTTTGGAAACATTTATGTTGTTTAAATGTGCTACACAAATAAAGTGGATTGGATTGGATTGAAATTTTCCTTGTTCCAAACAATCCATTTGGAATTCGAGAATAATGTGACATATTTTGCCATTGTTACATTAGCAGATATATTCAAACATGGTCAAGGTTTGCACAAAAACCTCTGCATGAGTTTGCAATTTTTATTTTCCCTGTAGCAGCTGTGGTCCCAACAAAAAATATGTCCAAAATGCAACCCGATCGTCAAAAATGCTCTGCTATTGTTTGTATTAACCCACACAGGTCCCTACACAAACGTCTAGCTTCATCTGAAGAACGAAGAAGTACCTGCTTAACTTTAGTGCTTGTAAGGGGCCTATCGAGAAGTGCAGTTGGACACAAAACAGATATCAGGGTGAGATACTACCGCTTTGTGTTGTGGACAATTTACAGTAGGGTTTACCCAAAACGACATTTAAATGTGAAGACCGAGTCGACAGTTTATTGCGACTATGGATACAATAAAGCGGCAAGTTTAATAACTGTAGATCAACAAAATTAATGATACGTTAGCAATTTAGCATTGTTACCTTGAAACATTAGCATTACTGGCCAGAATTTAGATGATATATTAAATGGCTATTGTATTTTTCAGACTATGAGGCACACTTAAAATCCTTTCATTTACTCAAAAATCAACAGTGCGGATTTTTTCCTGGTGCCTTATGTATGTATTTATTTTGGTTGTGCTTACCCTCCTCGAAGAAAATGTATTTGGTACATGGTGTATTAGTGTGACCAATAGATGGAAGTGACATATAAGAGATAGATGTGGACTGCAGGTTGACTGACGCCTGTTCACAGACGCGAGCAAGTACTTGTAAGGCGGCATGGCGTAGTGGGTAGAGCGGCCGTGCTAGAAACCTGAGGGTTGCAGGTTCGCTTCCCACCTATCGACATCAAAGTCGCTGCCGTTGTGTCCTTGGGCAGGACACTTCACCCTTTGCACCTGGTGCCGCTCACATGGTGAATGAATGATGAATGAATGATTGGTGGTGGTCGGAGGGGCCGTAAGCGCAAACTGGCAGCCACGCTTCCATCAGTCTACCCCAGGGCAGCTGTGGCTACAGATGTAGCTTACCACCACCAGGTGTGAATGAATGATGGGTTCCCATTTCTCTGTAAGCGCTTTGAGTATCTAACAATAGAAAAGCGCGATATAAATCTAATCCATTATTATTATTATTGTAAGTACTTGCTCAAACATCAACCAAAAACGTTGATGTTTGATTGAAAATATAGAACATTACACACGGCGCTCAAAAATCTGTCAACATGTTTTAGTACGACTTTGGTAAGTTACAAAGCCACAAAGCTTGAAAGAACGCGGATCATTACAGCTACAGTAGTCAAACGCACTGTGCTTCAACAACTGGGTATTATCATGGTGTGTGTATAAGAACCCCAAAATGGCACCTATTAGGAAACATATTATCCATCTGGCATTTTGTTTTGCGAATAGCATGAAAAAAAAAACTTTTCTTACCCATTAGTACCTGTTGATGTATATTTGGGATCTGCATAACTGTACGCCATTGTCATTGAGATCCTTCGTTATCTCTATCCTCTTGTTTTAGGGCATTCATCCGCAGATGTTACCATGTGTAATATAAATTAGTGTACAGTTCTAACTTATATCTGTCAGTAGTTCGCTATTGAAGCGCTAAAAACTACCGGTAAAAAAAAGATGTAGAAGAATAAGACTCGCACACAAAACGGCGCATCTTGAAGAGATTGTCAGAAAGTGTCCTGAAAATAGTTCGTAAAACATAATCTTTCCAACATTTTGATGAAAGAACCACTGTTACATGTCATGTAATCACCGGGCCGCAGAAGAATTTAAATATTAAAAAAAAAAGATATTTTTTATTTTTTAAATTTTTTTATTAAATCAACATAAAAAACACAATATACACTTACAATTAGTGCACCAACCACAAAAACCTCCCTTTTTCCTGACAAAAATGTCCCTTTTTCATGACAACGAAAAAAAAAAAAAAAAAAAAAGGATCCCCCCCCCGCCCGGGCTGCGGAACAAATTATTAAGCGTTGTCCGGTGCGCGGATACAAAAAGGTTGGGGACCACTGATGTAGACCAAAAGGAAGTGTCTTAAATGTCCATCCATCCATTTTTCTACCGCTTGTCCCTTTTTGGGTTCGTGGGGGGTCGTTGAAGCCTATCTCGGCTGCATTTGGGCAGAAGGCGGCGTACACCCTGGACAAGTTGCCACTTCATCACAGGTGTCTTAAATGTAGGAGAAAAAAATCAAAATATGACCCTCATAATCCAGTGCGCATTCCATCCATCCATTTTCTACCGCTTATTCCCTTTTGGGGTAGCGGGGGGCGCTGGCGCCTATCTCAGCTACAATCGGGCGGAAGGCGGGGTACACCCTGGACAAGTCGCCACCTCATCGCAGGGCCAACACAGATAGACAGACAACATTCACACTCACATTCACACACTAGGGCCAATTTAGTGTTGCCAATCAACCTATCCCCAGGTGCATGTCTTTGGAGGTGGGAGGAAGCCGGAGTACCCGGAGGGAACCCACGCAGTCACGGGGAGGACATGCAAACTCCACACAGAAAGATCTCAATCGCAGTGCGCATTTTGTATCAAAATAGATCTGAATACATCCGCTCATCGGCAATGCATAATCTGGTGCGACCTATGGTCCGAAAAATACTTACAACGCAATATTCTTGCATGGATGTTCATAGTCATTTCAAATAGGGAAACAGACTTTAATAATCACACAGAACCTGTATACTTTAACATTTATGGACTGAAATAAATAAAATGTCCTTTGAAAAGCGTATACATCACAGTGATTCTCAAACTGTAGTACATTTACCACTAGGAGTACGTGGACTCCATTTAGTTTTATACCAAACCTCTATTCAAACACTATGTTACTATTCAAACGGTGTGTAACGGTACAGTGGCCAAACATATTAGATATACTTTTTGAATAAAATCTCTGCTTGTTTTCAATGAATACTTAGGCTTACTATGCAACTGTATTTTAATGCTGGTCATTATGGTGGTACTTGTAGAGCCATGATTTTTTTTGAGGTTGTACTTGGTGGAAAAAATTTAAAAAACACTAATATATTGCTTAGGTTCTGAAGTTCCTTCTTTTCCTTAATCCTCTTGTTGTGGGGCAGACTGTCTCGTACATGCACATGCATCCTAAAAGTCTTTGCTGTTACCATTTCTGTTAAAAGGTAGAATATAGTTTTAACTTATATCTGACAGTAGGCTCAATATGAAAGCACTAAGGCCACCTACTCAGTGGCCTAGTGGTTACAGTGTCCGCCCTTACGTCGGTAGGTTGTGAGTTCAAACCCCGGTCGAGTCATACCGAAGACTTTAATAATAGGACCCATTACCTCCCTGCTTGGGGTTGGAATTGTGGGTTAAATTGCTAAAAACGATTCCCGGGCGCGGCACTGCTGCTGCCCAATGCTCCCCTCACCTCCCAAGGGATGAACAGAGGGATGGGTCAAATGCAGAGGACAATGTGTGTGACAATCATTGGTACTTTAACTTCAATTACAACATGGCTGACAGGGTGGAGATGCAGTCAAAGGGTGTTAGCCTTGAGGAAGGCTTCGGCACGTGACGGTGAATTATGAAACGGCAATCAGAAAGCAGCTGTAAGACTAAACTTTTGAAACAATTTGACCAAAGAACACTTCATTGCAATCTTAAACAGATTGCAATGAAGTGTTTTAGTTGTAAAATAATAATAATAATGATAATAATCATGATATGACCCCTCTACTCTGTGGCACACCTATTTGGTGGCCTAGTGGTTAGAGTGTCCGCCCTGAGATCGGTAGGTTGTGAGTTCAAATCCCAAGACCAAGGTTATAAAAATGGGACCCATTACCTTTCTGCTTGGCACTTAGCATTAAGGGTTGGAATTGGGGGTTAAATCAACATAAATGATTCCCGGGCACGGCTGCGCTGCTGCCCACTGCTCCCCTCACCTCCCAGGGGGTGATCAAGGGTGATGGGTCAATCATTGGTACTTTAACTTTAACTTTAACTTTTACTAAAACCAACTTTCATTATAAATGCTTGACTATTTTTTGCTTTCTGTATACGATGCACAAGCTTGGTCGAAATGCATAGCTAACACAAGAGCACATGCAAGGGTATGCCAAGTGGATACTGTAATTTGTAAATTGCTGCATTCAATCCTCCCACCACCTGTACTAACCACCAAATGTCTGAGAAAAGTAGTAATGCAGTGTCGTCATAACATGTGCTTTACCATTAATGAGTGAGCACAGTGTGGGTGGGAGTGGGGTTGCCATTCTACCCTTCCTTAATAAATGCAAATAAACACTTAAGCGAGGAAATATGGTAACCACCTTGACATTTTTTCTTTGTCCAGCGTAGCAATGAAATATGGATCATATGTTGGGAACGAAACATTGGTACTGCTGCGGTTCACTCCAGCTCGAGGCCCAATCACCATTACATGTTCTAACAGACTGCGGGGGACGCGAGGCGAGTATTTAGTTTCAATCATGCACAATACAAACTCCATGAAATACAGTACATCGCTTTCTGTTACTCACCTGCAACATGCCTGCAGGCACCCAAAGGTTACATCATTTGGTATCGATAATAGATTCCAGGAATACGATGATTGATTATACAATAATGTAATTTCATACACCTAAATTCCATTGTTTCATATCCGATGCACATTCTGTGCTCGCGCCAGGGACATGGACACAGCACTCGGCAATTACAAGACTGGCCACACTGTTTGTGTACATGTGTATTGTGTTATCAGTTTTGTGTGCGCGCACAGAGGGAAACTGTATCAACAGAATTCATGTGACCTGGGGAGTGAGGCTTCCTTAATCCTGCTGTCAGTCCTAATTGGGCAGTGAGGGATTGAAGGGGGATTTAGCTACTATACCCTGTTAGTGTGTGCATGTGAACGTGTGTTCTTCCCCACTGGTGTCAAAGTCAAGGCCTGTGGGCCAGATCTGGCCCGCAACATTATTTTATATGGCCAGCGAAAGCCTGGAAATAATATATGTCAATGAACAACTTTATCTTTTGGACTAAATGTTCTCGTTCTTTCAATTTTGCCAGAAAAAAATGCATGTGCCGCATGCATTTGCATATCTTTTCAACTTAAATATTAACTTTCATTTAAAAAACAAAATTCAGATTAATCACACTTGAATTTAGATTATGACTCACTTGTGTAATTCAAATGAATTTAAATTGCCAATATTTGGACACAAATGCAATCATTTTTGTCAGACTCATCTAGGAACATTTTGTTAATACTTTACCTAAATGCACTTTTTTTTTTGCTGAGAACTTGGGTGTATTTTGAAGAGAAATTTCCCAATAAGCACACCGGTCAGAATCTGCATCCATGTTTGCACCGATGTATGCATTTGACTTGAACTGCAGGTAAAGAAACATGTTCAGTCTAAATAAATTGCCTGATTAATCTGTCAATATACATGATTATTGCAACATTTTTTGTGATTAATCACTTTAGTTAACTTATTTTTGACAGTCCAACAATTAATACAATACAATTTGATAAAATACTAATAACATTTTTAATGTTTACCTCTTACACACATGTAATGTGTGTAAGAGGATGTGTATTATGGCTATGAGTTGTTTTTTTCCTTGGCCTCAGTCTGGACCCCCCCTCCAGGGGCTCAAGCTTAGATCAATTTTTTAATTTAATTTTATTATTTTTATTTTAATCTTTTATTTTTTTCTCCCATTCCCCCCCACTTGTTTACCTGTATCTCACCCTTTTTGTAAGGGGCGCCGGAAGTTGGCAGACCCGTCACCCATCCTGTTCTGTCTCCTTGTAATGTTTGTCTGATCTTGAATGGGATTGTGCTGAAAATTTTAATTTCCCCTTGGGGATTAATAAAGTATGTGTGATTCTGATTCTCCATCCATCCATTTCCTACCGCTTATTCCCTTTCGGGGTCGCGGGGGGTGCTGGCGCCTATCTCAGCTACAATCGGGCGGAAGGCAGGGTACACCCTGGACAAGTCGCCACCTCATCGCAGGGCCAACACAGATAGACAGACAACATTCACACTCACATTCACACACTAGGGACTTAAACATCTCTTGACTTAAGATTTCAAAGTAAGTTTTTTAATCAAATTGTTTGCTGAAAACAATAACAATGGATTTTATGGTGAAATGCTGGCAGAATTGTATCATAAAAAAATATATGCTGTACAGTAATTGTAATTTACAGTAATACAGCATAAAAACAACTGCTCTCAATTTTGCGATAGAGGCTGCTCGGTCACCAGAAGATTACCATAAAAAAAACAGTGCTAGTGTTTTTTTATATACCGGTACAGTAATATATGATGTAAAAATCACTGTGAATTTTAGGGTAAAATTCTGGCGAGTGCCAGTTCTTTTACCGTACCATCTACAGGTAAATTTTAACAGTGTACATAAACAAAATTATACAGTTGTGATCAAAATTATTCAACCCACACACAATTTTGGTGTTTAAGCAAGTTGGACATTTATTCCGTAATTTGTTTATAGTCATATCAAATAAAGATGTGTCAAATAGATAAATGCAACTTAAATTGTAACACTGTATTTTACAAAATACTAAAAAAGGACATTTTTCTTAATATCTCATTGACAAAATGATTCAACCCCCTAGTTACATGCATCTTTAGTACTTAGTAGAACACCCTTTGGCAGTAATTACATACTTCAAACGTGATACATAACCGGACACAAGCTTCTTGCAACCATCTACAGGTATTTTAGCCCATTCCTCTTGGGCAAAGGCCTCCAGTTCATTCATATTCTTGGGCTTGCGTGCTGCAACTGCCTTCTTCAAGTCCCACCACAGGTTTTTTATAGGATTTAGGTCTGGCGACTGTGAAGGCCACTCCAGAGTATTCCAGCCCTCCTTCTGCAACCACTCTGATGTTGATTTGGAGGTATGCTTGGGATCGTTGTCCTGTTGGAAGGTCCAACGTCTCCCAAGCCTCAGCTTCGTCACTGACTTCATGACATTTGCAGCTAATATATCCTGGTAGGAAATAGAATTCATAATGCCTTAAACGCGCTGGAGATTCCCGGTACCTGAGGCAGAGAAACAGCCCCAGAGCATGATTGACCCCCCCACCATGCTTAACATTAGGCAAGGTGTTCTTCTCTTTGTAAGCTTAATTTTTTCTCCTCCAGACATAACGTTGATTCATAGGCCCAAAGAGTTCCAGTTTTGTCTCATCACTCCATAGAACAGTTTCCCAAAACCTTTGGGGTTTTTCCAGATGATTTTTGGCATACTGGAGTCTATTTTTCTTGTGCCTGGTAGTCAGAAGTGGGGAACGCCTGGGAGTTCTGGCATGGAGGCCTTCATCTCGTAGTGCGCGCCTTATTGTCTGGGACGAAACCTGCCTTCCCCCCTCTGCAATGTCCTGTTGTAGTTTTTCAGCTGTGACCCGGAGGTTTTTCACCACTGTACGCACACAGCATCCTCTTTCTACCACGCCCAGGTAGTGTTTCCACTGTGCCTTTAGCTTTAAACTTACGAATTATGCTCCCAACTGTGTCTATTGGAATGTGTAATGTCTTTGCTATTTTTTTTATATCCATATCCTTTCTTATGAATAGAAATTAACTCCTCTCTTGACTTCTTTGACCACTCCCTGGACTTCACCATGTTGCAAATACACCATTGACCATCTACAAGAAGCTGAGCGTCACAGTCTTTTTCAATCAGTTTAATTGTTGCTCGTTATGGTTTTAATCACATCAACAGATGTTTTCAACACCTGATTGAAAATACCTTATTCAAATTATGTTCTTAAGAGTTATGATCTTCAAAGAGTTGAATAATTTTGTCAATGAGATATTAAGAAAAATGTCCTTTTTTGGTATTTTGTAAAATACAATGTTACAATTTAAGTTGCATTCATCTATTTGACACATCTTTATTTGATATGACTATAAACTAAATACGGAATAAATGTCCAACTTGCTAAAACTCCAAAATTGTGTGGGGGTTGAATCATTTTGATCAGAACTGTATGCAATACATTGGTAATTTTGCAATAACATCATGATGCAAGACAGCACGGTGTAACAGGGGTTAGTGCATCTGCCTCACAATACGAAGGTCCTGAGTAGCCCTGGGTTCAATCCCGGGCTCGGGATCTTTCTGTGTGGAGGTTGCATGTGCGTGGGTTCCCTCCGGGTACTCCGACTTCCTCCCACCTCCAAAGACATGCACCTGGGGATAGGTTGACTGACAACACTAAATTGGCCCTAGTGCGTGAATGTGCGTGTGAATGTTGTCTGTCTATCTGTGTTGGCCCTGCAATGAGGTGGCGACTTGTCCAGGGTGTACGCCGCCTTCCGCCCAATTGTAGCTGAGATAGGCACCAGCGCCTCCCGCAACCCCAAGGGGAATAAGTGGTAGAAAATGGATGGATGGATCATGATGCAATTCTTTACACATTTATATTAATAAAATTGGACCTGACTGCGATGTGGCCCTTTTCTACAGAACTTGATGGTTGACTTTTTAGGCAATGTCACTTTGTTATTTTCAATCATCCCATTGTTTCAATATAATTTGTTCTCCACCCCATTGAGCAGACCTGCTTATGACCAGTAGAGGGCAGTACTGTTGAAACCAGAGTGACTTATGCTGATATTCCCCTCCAACACACAAATCACATCCACTATCTCTGTTGTTTCAGGAGGTTTGAAAGAGTTGCTTTCAGGCAAGATATATATTTGTTGAACAAAGCAAGTTTAATAAATGATGCTAGGATGTGTCTTGTTACTGCAGCATGAGACAGGGGAGGTAGCGATAAATCACTGCATGCATGACCCGCCTTTGCATTCAAGGCCAAAGGAATTCATAATTGCGGTTAAGACCATCCCCATCCCCAGCATCACCATTCATCTGGGCAAGCTTCGCTTTGGGAGAGAAGTGGTTGTATCTCAGCCTGAGTTATAGATCTTACACACTTAGATACAGGACGCTCAAGACAATATGGCGTGCAAAAAAAAAAAAAAAAAAAAAAAGATAAATTGGTAAAAGCCCGACCAGCTGGGTGAAACTAACCAGACTTGGCACTGAGGCTCACCAAAGAAATTTATCAAAACAAAGAACTCCACCACATATGTTTTTACTGCTTTTCTTTCTCCCCTTTCACCATTTGGAAGGTTTTACTCTGGGGATGTTTTGGCGAGTGTGCAACGTTTGTCACACAATACTCCAGAAACACTAAAACATGATCCCTCGTCTTTAGTTAGCTTTGTTTATTATTCACTTGCTAATTTGATTTATGATGTCGATAACATACCAACTTTTTATTGGCTTTGAGAGAAGCACTGTGAATAAATAGATTTGTGTCAATAAATACATCTAGCAAGATAGTAGACATGGAATAAAACTGCACGTTTAAACAACAGCCTCTAAAAAATATGTACACGTACTATGTTGGGATATTGTGCAATCCCCCTTCTATTTATGCACAGCAATTGTCTGTTTGTTCTTCAGATGCAGGTCACTCACATGGTTTTGTTCAAAAAATTATGTTTTCATAATCTAGCACAATAGCAGCCTTACAGCAATCCACTAAAATAATGTCTTTTTTTTTTCAGAAATAAAATGAATATAAGATGGGAAGACTTGTGGTAGTCTGATTTTTAGGACATGCAATCATGACAATGTGCAAAGTAGTGCTTGTCTGGGACAGTTAACTGGAGGGCACGGGCTGAATATTGTTTACACAGAATGTGTTTTTTTCTGTTATTGTATTCCCTCCCATATGTGTTTATAATCATTTTTTCATGACTTTTGTTGTTTGTGGTCAAAGTACCAATACCCATAGGCATAAATGACATCGATACCAGATTCGTACCAAAGCATTTTTCTCGGCGAGCCGGGAGCCGTATATTTATTTATTCGGAGAAGCCTGTCAATCTAACCACTAGGGCTGCGAATCTTTGGGTGTCGCACGATTCGATTCAATATCGACTCTTGGGGTCACGATTCGATAATATATCGATTTTTTCGATTCGATTCGATTCTCGATTCAAAAACGATATTTTTCCGATTCAAAACGATTCTGTATTCATTCGATACATAGGATTTCAGCAGGATCTACCCCACTCTGCTGACATGCAAGCACAGTAGTAGATTTAAAAAAAAAAAAACACTTTTATAATTGTAAAGGACAATGTTTTATCAACTGATTGCAATAATGTAAATTTGTTTTAACTAATAAACGAACCAAAAATTACTTATTTTATCATTGTGAAAACATTGGACACAGTTTGTTGTCAAACTTATGAGATGTGATGCAAGTGTAAGCCACTGTGACACTATTGTTCTTTTTTTTAATTTTTATAAATGTCGAATGATAATGTCAATGGGGGATTTTTAATCACTGCTATGCTGATATTATAACTAATATTGGTACTGTTGTTGATAATATTCATTTTTGTTTCACTACTTTTGTTTTGTTCTGTGTCTCGTTTGTGTCTTCTCAATCGCTCTGTTTATTGCAGTTCTGAGTGTTGCTGGGTCAGGTTTGGTTTTGGAATTGTATTGCATTGTTATGGTTTTGCTGTGTAGTGGTTTGTTGGATTGATAAAAAAAATCCATCCATCCATTTTCTACCGCTTATTCCCTTTTGGGGTCACGGGGGCGCTGGCGCCTATCTCAGCTACAATCGGGCGGAAGGCGGGGTACACCCTGGACAAGTCGCCACCTCATCGCAGGGCCAACACAGATAGACGGACAACATTCACACTCACATTCACACACTAGGGCCAATTTAGTGTTGCCAATCAACCTATCCCCAGGTGCATGTCTTTGGAGGTGGGAGGAAGCCGGAGTACCCGGAGGGAACCCACGCATTCACGGGGAGAACATGCAAACTCCACACAGAAAGATCCCGAGCCTGGATTTGAACCCAGGACTGCAGGAACTTCGTATTGTGAGGCAGACGCACTAACCCCTCTGCCACCGTGAAGCCACAAAAAATAAATAAATAAAATAAAATCGATATTTTAAAAATGAGAATCGATTCTGAATTGCACAACGTATTCAATTCGATTTGTATTCGAATCGATTTTTTTCCACACCCCTACTAACCACTATATGATTTAATGATATTCTACAACGTATGCAGTGTATATATTACCCTGTGCCAAGCCTTTGACTCCTGACAGAGAACTGTTGTTTTAACAGGTAATGGTCTGAGAGAAACACGACCGCAGAAATCACTGTCACGCTTGATCTAGTTACTCATACTATGTGTGTGTGTGCGTGCGTGTGTGTTTGTGTGCGTGTTAGTGCGTGCATGTGTGTGTGTGTTGCATCTACATCTGAGCATGTCCATAAGCACCAGTGCATCACTGCCAGGCCGAGTGGCAAGCAGTCCTTTAAACAGCCGGTGTGTATTGCATGTGCATGAGTGTGTTCATTCACCGTAACACAACAGCAGGTTTTAAGGTCAGGGCGCCTGTGTTTATTTGTGTGCCTTGTAGATGCCCTCATACAGGGTGCGCCGCTTGTGGTTCATTTAACAAGTCTGCATGTTTACACAGCTGGATATCAACTGATAGGAAGACGCTCCAGGATTTTAATGCTTATGTTAGCACATGTTTGATAATTGTTTTCCCAAACTTTCCAGCATTTTTACCCCCCACCTGCTATAGGTCCACCAGTCCTCCACATTTTCACCGCTTTTCTTCCATACACAAAAAAACCACATGGAAGATCTGCTTCTAATCTCCACATGCTGGGGTTTCCATTTGTTTTGCTCGTCCAGAGACCCGACAATGCCGTTTCCATAGGCCAGGACCCACTCAGTGCAGATTTAATTAGATAAAGGCCAATAGTGGAAGGACCTAGAGAATTAAAATTGGACATGGGGGTTTTCCAAGGAGTCCCTAGGCACCGCATGGGCCCGCAACAGAAATGAGCTTCACACTGAGAGGGGCAATAAGAAAGTAGACAAGGTGGAAAGAGGAATGAGAATGTGAGGATGGCATACTTAACTCTATCCTGGAGATCACCAAGGGTCTGTGTGGCTTTTCTTCTCCCTTGCTGTGACTCCGACTCATGCTCCTGAGAATGTGGGGTTAATTAGCCCCAGGGATTTATAAACATAGAAGTCATTTGCACGCCAATTTTTAACTACTCCTCACTGGGGCAACATCCTTATAGATATGGTATAAAATCCTCTTATAGTCCTAACCCATGACATTTAGGTCTTGACTTAAAGGTTTGTGTGTACTAAAACATGTGCAAACATGATAGCGTACGCAAAGCTGATCCACTAAACATGTGCTAAATGGATTAATCATGTCTGTTAAGTGAGCAGAATAAGGTGTGTCGCAGTGATGTGTGGTCAGGGGAGGCAGGGGAGGCAGTGCCTCACCTGTGATCATGAAAAGAAATAAAATATATAATGATAAAATAATTGTAATTGTTAGTTTTTAATTTTCATTTAGCTTCACCAATTTGGCAAATTTTTTCTTCAAAATGGCAGAATTTTCGCAATCTCTCGTAAACTTCTTTGTCTGCCGTGCGGCCAAAGCACGTTCTTGTCTGGTGTGTTGCTAAGCATTCAAAACGGCAGAAAAAAAGTCCGAGGTGAGGCAAACAGTTCTTGTGTCTCACAATAAGGGCGCTCATGATCAGAGACATGCGGTGGCATAAGCGAGTCAAGTGGCGCAGCAAGTAACATGTTTTGTGTCTTGGTGAGCCATCGAATTGGCAGAAAAAGAAGTCCGAGGTGAGGCAAACAGTTCTTGTGTCTCACAATAGGGGCGCTCATGATCAGAGACATGCGGTGGCATAAGCGAGTCAAGTGGCACAGCGAGTAACATGTTTTGTGTCTTGGTGAGCCATCGAATTGGCAGAAAAAGAAGTCCGAGGTGAGGCAAACAGTTCTCGTGCCTCACGATAGGGGCAGGGCGCTCATGATCCCAGACATACGGTGGCCTCAGCGGGTAAGTGCCGCTCCAACTTATTTTTTCAGTCTCGTGCACCCCGACTTTCAACATGGATTAGTACATTTCCGCACTTAAAAAGTTTTCTAAAGTAGACTTTCAAGCGAAGCAGGAGATATTTACTAAAGGAAGACCAACGCCGAAGCTGAATGGTTTGTTTCAATCAGCAGGACGGAAAGTTACTTGCTCTTTCCATACAGAGTGGTATACGTGAAAAGACTGGCTTTGTGGATGTTCTGCAAGAAACTGCCTTTTCTGCTTTCCTTGCCTTCTTTTTTCAACCTGTGGAACTGTATGGACTCAAATGGGAATTTGTGACCTAAAAAATTTACAAATAAGCCTCACCAAACATGAGCGGTCGGCCGCTCATATTCAAAGCTAGATTGCGCTAAAAACGTTTGGGATGACGAGGATGGACTTGGCTTTGGATGAACAGCAGCGACTCAACATCAGTGTCCACAATGCTAAGGTAAAAGAAGTGAAGTGAAGTGAATTATATTTATATAGCGCTTTTCTCTAGTGACTCAAAGCGCTTTACATAGTGAAACCCAATATCTAAGTTCCATTTAAACCAGTGTGGGTGGCACTGGGAGCAGGTGGGTAAAGTGTCTTGCCCAAGGACACAACGGCAGTGACTAGGATGGCGGAAGCGGGAATCGAACCTGCAACCCTCAAGTTGCTGGCACGGCCGCTCTACCAACCGAGCTATACCGCCCCTAAAAAACTAGAGATTTTACAAGATTGTCATCAATGCGACCTGCTTCCTCGCCAAACAGCAGCTTGCATTTCGTGGAAATGATGAGAGTAGGAGCTCTGCTAATCGCGGCAACTATGTTGAACTCTTAAAATACTTTTAAAACTGAAGGAAGTGAAGGAGGACTTTTACCAGAAAGTGACAGATACCGTATATTACCAAATAGTAGCCCGGGCGTTTATTTCACAAAATCATTTTTGGAGACAGGCGTTTAAAACAAGCAGGCGGTTATTTGCACAAGGCTTTTATTTATTTTTGCACCAATTATTTGGTTACAATGGTTACTGTCCAGTATTTTTTTTCGGATAAAAAACTTTCAATGTAAAAGCTATTGTAAACATACAAACAAAAAAACAAGACTATCAAAAGACAAGAGATCAACAAGGCCTCAACATGGCGGAAGTGCAACAATTGTCAAATAGAATACCAATACTGAAAATAAATAAAGTTTTTAAATAAAGCAGCCTACCAGAACAAATTATGGTACCAAGTACTCAAGTATAAAACCCACCATCAAAAAAGAACAATAATAGTTTCACTTAAATAAAATAAGGGATACAGTATTCAAAGTTTTAAATAAAGCAGCATACAGGAAAAATACATTTATACTACCAAGTACTCTATAAAACCATCAAAACAATAATACTTCAGCAAACGCAACGCCAAATGCAACTCAAACCCGCTCATCCTCCTCCTCTTCAATCACAAGTTCATTGAGGAACTGCTGTTCCTCATCACTCTCCTCCTCTTCCTGAACCACAGCAGCACCCTGCTGTCTAGCCCTTAACAGCATCTCTCTGCCTGCCTGACATGGCTATCCCTCCTTGAGGAAGTAAATGAGCTGGTCCTCACTCCCATCAGCTGACACCGTCAGCCCACATACCTTGTAGGTTACCAGAAAGCAACAATCAGTTATGGCTACTGTTTGCAACACACACACATATACACACAGCCAGCCAGCCTACCTTGAATGAGTTGATCAGAGTGTACTGATCCAGAGCATCCCAGGATCCCAGGACCCAGTTGACCAGGAGGCGGCGGGAAGGGGCTTTCAGGTTCCATGACTTGGTGTAGGCCTTGTCCTTTATCACCAGCCATCCAGTTGTCATAGTAGTCACGGAGCTGCACTTTGAAAGGGCCATTCCACACAACATTGGGGGCCTGCAGGTACTTTGTGCAACCTCCAGATATAACAGCCATTGTAAGGTTGTAGCCCCTTTTGAGCTCTGCCTTCGTGGCCTCGCTGGTACCATGCAAGTAGCCTTGGTACGAAGTGAAATTTCCCCACTGCCCTCTCTGGAGCCAATCCTTTGTCAGGTCATCATTAAACCAGCCATTCTTGGAGGAAGCTATGATTACCCCGGGGAGGCTCTGCATAGCCCTTACATCACAGACAGCACCTTGAAATGTAAGACTTCAGCTTTGTCCCGTCTGCTTTGGATGCAAGAGCCACCGTGACGCGTGCCTTCTCGTGGCCGGTGGTTTTGAGGCAGATGGAGCGGGCGCCCCTCTCATTGACCGTGCTATAACCAACCATGTCAAATCAGACGGCTGTTTCATCCATGGCGATGATATTTTTGGGCTGGATTTTCTTGGCCTCTATCTGTTTAGTAGAGAAAACGAGGACGTTGACAATCTTCTCGACGGGAGCGTCCTTCTGTGCAACAGTTGTTCTCCTCCTGAGGGTAAAGTTGTTCCGACGCAGGAATCGATTAAGCCAGCCACTCGTTGCACCAAACACCACCCCGGTGTTTCTTGTGTCACTCGCGGTGGCATACAATTCCTTGGCCTAAATGCGGATCATTTTGGAGGACACACGGTGGTTCAGTCCACGGACGTGATGACTGACACAAATTAGCATCAAGCTCATTGCTCACTTTCTTCCTACCTCCGCCAGATAAGCGAGCCCGTTTCCCATCGATTGCTGACTGAGATAGTAGTTCTACCGTTTTTTGTTTCCATTCGCGTACACGTTTTGGGTTAACGTTAAACTTCCTGGCCGCTGCCAAACCAGAATTCTGCTCCGCATACTTAAAAACCGCTAGCTTGAAATGTAAGTCAAACTTTCTGTTCTTCTTCTCCCTTAAAGTATTCCAGTCCATCAGTTGTGGTGTACCGCTATATATGGGCTATTATTAGGAAGAGGCGTTTAATTCACAAAATGGGCGTTTATTTGGTAATATACGGTATTTTTATCCAGAAGGCCTGGCGCATGGACTTCATTTATAAGTAAAGGTAAAACGTCAATAACATTATTTTTGTTTCGTTTTTAATGAAATTCACATTTTGTGGGCAACAGTTTGTATGTGTAAAGAATGCAGAAATGAAACATAACCCGTAAACTGCTGCCAATCAAATGGCAAATAATCTGTGCAGAGCGCATACTGTATATTTTTAAATCTGATTCTGATGACATCAGTGCCTCACCAGCTATAAACCTCACCGCACGTCACACATTTATGAAAACAGTGATGCACACCATGTGCGTCACTGTTTTCATAAATGTGTAAAATATATGCTGATGATCAAAACACCCACAGGAGGATAAGATGCAAATATAATTATGAATTGATTAACGTGGACCCCGACTTAAACAAGTTGAAAAACTTATTCGGGTGTTACCATTTAGTGGTCAATTGTACGGAATATGTACTGTACTGTGCAATCTACTAATAAAAGTATCAATCAATCAATCAATCAAAGCACCCGCAAAGTGACCTATTAAAAGTTAATCACTGTTTTGCCCGTTATATTTTGCATTTTATTTAGTGTGTTAGAAAGAAGCGCAAACTGACAGTTCCCTGCACAGTTGCATAGACAGAAAATAAACGGATGAGAATCATCCGTCGTGAGCGTTTCAGTCAACATATTTGGACGGTCAGAACTAAAAAAGCATCAGACACAGTAGCTGCGTTTCCATTACCCCTAGAAATATGCACAATCTAAATATCGCAATAAAACTGGAAAAAAGAAACACCCGTATTTAAAAAAAAACCCTCAAATATTGCTGAAACATTTTTGCGATTTCATGAGGGGGTTTTTGAGATGTTTTGATATTGAAGTTTTTAGCAAAAGCAAGATAGAATCACTTGTTTCGCATTTAGAGGTCACCTAAACACTGAACCGGCAGGACAACCATGGCAGACTTGTTTATTGGTCAGCCGGGGTCAAGCAAGGCGGTACCGCCACACTGAGCCGTCTCGCGGGTCCCTTCCGCGCTATAGAGGCCGACCCGCAGGCTCGGAGAGACCCACATGCCCGAAAAAGTGTCAAGGGTCGGAAGGACGTTGCCTTCGAGCGATCATTTAGCGCAATCATCTTCTATCGACATCATGGCAACAGCAGTGGCTACAATATTTTCCTCAAAGTAGAGTCTTGCAGGATGAGATTTTAAGAGAATTACGGCTCCTGGCTCAAAACACCTTTTAAAGGGGAACATCATCACAGTTTCTGAAGGGTTAAAACAAAGAAAAATCAGTTCCCGGTGGCTTATTTTATTTTTTGAAGTTTTTCCCAAAATTTTACCCATCAGGCAAAATCCTGAAAAACGGCTTCAAAGTACCTGATTTTAACTGTCGTTATATCCACCCGTCTATTGTCCTGTGACGTCACTGCGTGAAGCCACTAGAAACAAACATGGCGGATAGTACAGAAAGGTATTGCATAGTAGCTCGGATTCAGACTCAGATTTCAGCGGTGCAAGCCATTCAACAGATTACGCATGTATTAAACGGATGGTTGGAGTGTGGAGGCAGATAGCGAAAACGAAATTGAAAAAGAAACTGAAGCTATTGAGCCATATCACAACAGAAAGCGGCACGAGAGGAAGCACGGACGAATTTGGCGATCGCCTTCTAACCAACGATTGGTATGTGTTTGTTTGGCATTAAATGTGGGTGGAGGGAAAGGCTAAATGTAAATATAGCTACAGATGAGGCATACTGATGCAACATGTACATACAGCTAGCCTAAATAGCATGTTAGCATCGATTAGCTTACAGTCATGCCGTGACCAAATATGTCTGATTAGCACACTCCACACGAGTCAATAGTATCAACAAAACTTACTTTTGTGATTTCGTTGACTTCGTCGTTGGAAATGCATCTGCTTTGAGTGTCGCAGGATATCCACACATTCTTGCCATCTCTGTCGTAGTATAGCTGTTGTCGGTAAAGTGTGCAGAACAAACGAGAGACTTTCGCATCTTTTGGCCACTGGTGCAACTTGAATCCGTCCCTGATCGTGTTGTTACACCCTCCGACAACACATCGACGAGGCATGATGTCTCCAAGGTACGGAAAACAGTCGAAAAAACGGAAAATAACAGAGCTGATTTGACTTGGTGTGTGTAATGTGTTTGAGAAAATGGCGGATTGCTTCATGGTGTGACGTCACGGGTGAAGGGTCATTGCTCCGACAGCGAAAAATTGAAAGGCGTTTAAATTGGTGATAAAGGGGAACATTATCACCAGACCTATGTAAGTGTCAATATATACCTTGATGTTGCACAAAAAAGACCATATATTTTTTAAATCGATTTCCGAACTCTAAATGGGTGAATTTTGGCGAATTAAACAACTTTCGGTGTAGCCCTGTTGAAGCGATGACGTCAGTACATGACGTTGCCTAGGTAAGAAAGCCACCATTTTCATTTTTCTCAAACACATTACAAACACCAGGTCTCAGCTCTGTTAGTTTCTGTTTTTTTGACCATTTTTTGGAACCTTGGAGACATCAAACCTCGTCGGTGTGTTGTCGAAGGGTGTAACAACACTAACAGGGAGGGATTCAAGTTGCACCACTGGCCCGAAGATGCGAAAGTGGCAAAAAATCTGCCACCGGACCCCCATCGAATGTGCCGGAGTGTTTGTACATTTTACCGGCGATGTATGGATAATCTGCAGATGCATTTTCAACGATAAAGTCAACGAGATCACAAAGGTGAGTTTTGTTGATGTTGTTGACTTTTGTGCTAATCAGACATATTTGGTCACGACATGACTGCCAGCTAATCGATGCTAACATGCTACGCTAATCGATGCTAACATGCTATTTAGGCTATAGCTGTATGTACATTTGAAACTATATTACGTTTCCTTCTACCCACATTTAATAGCCAAAAAAAACACTTACCAATCGACGGATTTAAGTTGCTCCAATGTCACAAGATGCGAAAGTCTTGATCGTTTGGTCCGCGCATTTTACCGGCAATGCTAACGCAGCTATTCGGCCATGCTATGGCTATGAATAGCGTCAATAGCTATTCGCTCAATAGCTTCAGTTTCTTCTTCAATACTTTCATACTCCAACCATCCGTTTCAATACATGCGTAATCTGTTGAATTACTTAAGCCGCTGAAATCCGAGTCTGAATCCGAGCTAATGTCGCTATATCTTGCTGTGGTATTCGCCATTGTTTGTTTACATTGGCAGCACTGTGTGATGTCACAGGAAAATGAACAGTGGCTTCGAGGGAGCGAAAATAAGGCACTTTAAAGCTATTTTTAGGGATATTCCGGGACCAATAAAATTTAGAAAAAAACTTCAAAAAATACAACAAGCCACTGGGAACTGATTTTTATTGTTTTTAACCCTTTTTAAATTCTGATAATGTTCCCCTTTAAAAGAAACACCTACAAGTATACTTTGTCGAAATGTTTAAAATATCGCTTTCATTTTGTGAAAAACTCTAATGGAAACAATTATTGTCTATTCAGCAACATCATTTAAAATTTCATATCTGCTAGCAAACTTAAGGGCCTGACTAAAACTAATTCAATTAGTATTCTTTTAGGAATGTTCGTTTTAAAATATTTTCTTAAATTAAGTTAAAGTTAAAGTACCAATGATTGTCCCACACACACACTAGGTGTGGTGAAATTTGTCCTCTGCATTTGACCCATCTCCTTGATCACCCCCTGGGAAGTGAGGGGAGCAGTGGGCAGCAGCGGTGCCGCGCCCGGTAATCATTTATGGTGATTTAACCCCCAATTCCAACCCTTGATGCTGAGTGCCAAGCAGGGAGGCAATGAGTCCCATTTTTTTCATAGTCTTTGGTATGACTCGTCCGGGATTTTAACTCCCAACGTACCGATCTCAGGGCGGACACTCTAACCACTAGGCCACTGAGTAAGTAAATGAAAAACACTTCTTTAAGTATGCATTTTTGTTTGTCTTGAAGTAAGTTCAGCCTATCTTCAATGAGCACACCTTCAACAATGAAAAAAAAGTGAGTTTCAATGTAGATGCACTGAAGGACAGTTTCTGAAATACCCAAAAAGGTAGTGCATGTCTCCTGCACATAAGTCAGAGTGTCTCCGTGGAGATACCCTTGTAGAATACACGGAAAATCCTGATTTAAATTGGCACTCTGTACCACTTTTTAACTGCACACGACGCTATTTTAGAGATTGCACATGCTGTTTAGCGTGTGGTATTTGGATCTTAGTAAATCTGGAAACACATTTGCGAGCCACGTCCTGCGCTGGTACTGTTGACAATGTAATAGCAAAGCTCCCTAAGTGTCCCCCGTGGTGTGCTGCTCAGTGTTGGTCTTACAATGAATCGTCCTGGGTTTGCAAGTACATTTTTTATTTAGGTTAAATAGATTTTTGTGCACAAAAATACAATTAAACAATTGATCTCCTATAATCCGTTCTTTTACAAAACATTTATCCAAATTAAATGCAACTTTGATTTAAAAAAAAATAGGAAACTAGTTATAAATAAGTACAAAAATGTGTGAGAAACTCAAGGTTGATTAAAAATAAATACAAGTGTAAAAACATGGAATTGGGGGTTGAGTTGGTCACAATATAACATTTTGCTTAAGGCCGCCATGTAGCCAGAGGTGGCCCTGGTTAATAAAGACCCAGGTTTTATTTTATGATGTGTAGCGAAACCTCTTTCATACACAACTGCATGCATGAGGCGTGTTTATCTACCTTGTGGTGGATGAGAGGAAGTATCATGTTCATGAGGTCATGAAAACCATAAACGTTCTCTTCTTCGCTAAAAAATATGATTAGAGTTGATACATTTTTTTAATGTTTAGTAGTCATAAACACTATAATAATAGCAATAATAATAATAATAAAGAATAAATATAACATTAAAAAGTAGTTGCGTTTTAAAAAAGCTTTTAACCTGTTGACCCTATTCAGTCCCCATAATTGTGCAATAATTGAATACAGAATACAAACATGCACAGACACACAGACAGGATGAAAAGCTTAAGAAGGAGAGACAGAAGGTTCTGTTTGTTAGAGGAAGAAGACAAAGTTACCCTTTGATGATGCGGCTCAATCAAACTGTTAAGTCACTGTTGTCACCTTTTAGGAAAAAATAAAACAAACAAAGATTTTGCTATCACGTAACGTCTGTTAGTGATCATTAGTGCCGAGATTCAGCTGGTTCTGATTAGGCAGCACAGGCTGTACGCACCAGACAGTCCTTAAGATAATTATTTTGTGTTTGGTAGGTGGGCAATCTTTAAGTATCATTGTTGATCTTTTTATGAATGTGATATTTTTTTTTCTTTTGATCATGATTGACATCAAATAAAGAAGGAACTACACACTCTAGAGATGATCAGCTGAGATTATAAGGACATGAAACTATGCCAGTGATGTTTCTTGATGCCTTTACCGCTCTGTGCTGTTTCATCATGTTGTTGAAGATGCAGCACAAACGTAATAAGTACCACTTATTCTGGGATATATTGAAGCTCGACCTATATGTTTTAGCATGCCAAAAGCACGCTTTGGTAAGCAGATGAAAATGCATGTTGTAAGAATTTATTGTTTTCATTTTGGAGGTACCGTATATGAACAACACCACTGAAAAAAAAAAACATCACATGCAGCAGACATGAAAACAAATCAGTTGGTTTTCATTAGCCCAATAAGTCATCCAGCAGGTGTACAATTATTTTACCGGACATAATATTTGTATGTATTTCAGTCCTATTATGTTGACGTACACATTTAGGATGGAGGATCTCTTCATTGTCTGTCATTGCAGCACAATTCCCTTCTTTCCACAGCCATTTGTGCGTAACTGTGCCAGTTTACACATACTTTTCAGACGTGCTAAATGTAACCCCTTGCTCAATTCACTGGGATCGTCGCGATATCAAGCCTCCTGGACTCTGCGTTGTGTTTAATGTAATGATGGACAGGAGACTTGAGGGATGTTATGGACACTGTTTACTTTTTTGGGATGATTGCAAAGGAGAGAATACATTATATGAAACAGTACACTACATGTTCCGTACAATTCACCACTAAATGGTAACACCCGAAAAAGTTTTTCAACATTTTTAAGTTGGGTTCCACGGTAAACAATTCGTGGTACTACCTGATGTGGAATGGAATACAATACATCAAGGCTCTTTATAGCACACTGTGAAAAATAGTACATCCAATTAGCATTGAAGCTAATTGGCTATTCATTTATATTTGAGTAGCGCTCCCCAACCCACCTCGACCATGGCCATACTGAACTGACGGCTGTAATGCAAGTCCAGCCTATTTATAGCCCATGTCTGAAAGAGGGCGCTATTGAGCACTCACATAACCCTTGTTGGAACAAGTGGAATGAAATACATACAGTAACCTGCTACAGCAACATAGCCATGAAACAGTTTTAATCTTAATAATTCCGAATTCGAGTACTGCATGATTATATTTGCATATCATCTTCCTACTATTGTGGACATTCTGATAATCAGCATATCCATCCATCCATTTTTTACCGCTTGTCCCTTTCGGGGTCGCGGGGGGTGCTGGAGCCTATCTCAGCTGCATTCGGGTGTATATTCTGCATAATTATGAAGACAGATACGCTAAATAAATTAGGCTCTCTATTGTGGTCATTTAAGGGACGTAATCCTCTGCACACAAACGTAGTTGATTACCTTTGCGCGTGCTATCATGTTTTAATACATGCAAACCTTTAGTAGATCAGGCCTAGTGTCTTTTAACAATGTGTTGCACACAGTTGATATTGGGTGAGAATTGGTAAAACAGTGTTACAAACGCAGTTACTTTGACTACTAACGAGTATTCTAATGTAATCAATCAATCAATCAATCAATCAATCAATCAATCAATATTTATATGTATAGCCCTAAATCACAAGTGTCTCAAAGGGCTGCACAAGCCACAACTACACCCTCGGTTCAGAGCCCACATAAGGGCAAGGAAAAACTCACAACCCAGTGGGATGTCATTGTGAATGACTATGAGAAACCTTATTTAATTACTTTTACTTACGTCACAACAACCATTACTGATGCGTTTGATATAACGTGGCACGCTATTTTAGGTGTGGTTGTATGTCAACAAGACAGCGTCAAAAGCACAGCAAGTTCAATGCAGGAAGTACATTTTTATTAATGAAAGCAAACACAAGCACCACACTATAATGAAGTTGCTATCAAATACAAAGAGGCAATATCACAGAGCAAACACACACATTTAGGTACATTAACACACTTCTACTACTACGAGGGAATGATGTACAACAAATCAAGCCTGCAATCCTACTATACCACGTTTGTGGACAAGGAGACTACAGCCATCAAAGCGCAGTCAATCTCTTTATTAGTGGAAACACAATCCAGTAAAAATGTTCATCAGAGCTGTGAAAACTCAATACTTTGTATGCTCTAATAACCATTCTCAAATCCAAATTTTGATGTGTCAATTTTTTGAGACAATGTATCTCATTCACAGGAACACCGTCTAAAGCAGTGGTTCCCAAACCTTTTACCATCCCGTACCCCTTCAGACATTGAATCTCCAGCGACGTACCCCTTTCCACCCCGTTTTTCTTTTTCTCTGTTTTTTCTGTTTTTCAAGTGAAAGAGATTTGTGTTCGCAAGAGTGAAGGTGTCATTGAGTTGTGAGATAGTACGTATGCACATATAACACACTCTGGCCGAATAGACGAACCAGTGCCGATACAAGTGAACCCCAAAGCAATTTAGTTCTCATCATTTTTGCATCTTTTTGATGATGTTCACTGTAAAAAAATTCTTTAAAAAAACGGTAATCTACTGGCAGCTACGGCTGCCAAACGAAAACCATAAAATTAAAGTGAAACACTATAAACCAAATAATGATCAAATACATTATATTTACAGAAATTTTCATTAAACGTTTTGCGGAAAAATATCAAAATTTTACATATTTTTACTAAATTGTTAAGATCAACCACCTTTAATAAAGTGACGGTGCAAACAGTTCTGCAGAAAAATATTTTTTTTCTACAGAGTTTTTCCAATTAATTACGATCATCCAACTTTAGTGAAGTGACAATGCTGGCAGTTCCACAGAAAAATACCATCATTTTACAGATTTTTTCTAAATTATTAAGATCAGGGGTCTCAGACTCAATTTACCGGGGGGGGGCACTGTATGTAGACACTACATGAAAAGTGGATTCACCTTCTTTGAATGACTATATTGACCTAGCAACATACTTGCCATTCTTCACGAGAGACTCCCTGTGATCCTCGCGAAGGGTTGTCCCGATATTGACCAGACAAGTATTTTTAGGGAGTGCCGTGATAGCACTGCCCTGATCGCCCCCGACAACCTCTCGTCGAATTAGCTCTTTTACCAGACAATGTAGCGAGCCGACCGCGACACATGTTGTGCAAGACTTTGTTTGATATACTGAACCGGCTGAAAGACATACTTGATCAACAGCCATACAGATCACACTGACGGTGGCAGTACAAACTAATTTGTTCTTTTGTGTTTATTTTGTGTTACGGGGAAGATGTTCTCCCAAAATGTGTTTGTCATTCATTTTTGATGTGGGTTCACAATGTGGCGCATATTTGTAACAGTGTTAAATTTGTTTGTACTGCCACCGTCAGTGTGACTTGTATGGCTGTTGGTTGTGATCAAATAAGTCTTGCAGTCACCAATGTTTGTCACATTACAGAGAAAAATGTCAAATAGTTAGTATGAGCACATACCTCTATATATCAGGTAACAAATATCTTTCAACTTGAATATAACAATTCACATAAATATTAAAAAAATAAGATTTTCCTTAAAATTCCATATAAAACTGTTAGATTGTTAGTATGGACATAGACGTTTATATAACAAGCCACATATTAAATGAAAGTTAATTACTGTAATTTTACATGAATTTGAAAGTAATTTGAGAAAACAGAACATGATATGTGTAATTAATATGGTATTTTTCTGTAAAAAAAAATAGAAATGTACATAGTTTGTCATTAATGGCATATTACTTAAAATAACAGGCTGTTTGTTTATTTACAGATAATGTCTTCAATTCTACAGTTTTATAACCTATTTAAAAGAAATAGAAAAATTACAGTAGAAATTTAGAGTAAATTAACCATAAAAATAGGATTTTTTTTTTTTACAGTGTTGTTATGATGTCTCTGACCGTAGGGGGCCAAAGCTGTGCATCATACTCACTGTCACTGTCATTGGCCATGCTAGTAACTTTGCTAGCATCAATTGTAGCGCTAGCCCTACTGCTTGTACCCACATCCAAGGAAGAGAAACCTGGGTTGCTGTCACCGGCAGGGGCATCCTCGATTGTAGGCTTACTGGTAGACCCCAATGAGATTTACTCTGTTTAGCCATTTGTCCATTATTCCGGCGCAGGTATGGTTGTTTTCTATGAATACTACCTTGACGTTAACAAGTAGCCTAAATGGTTGCTATGTAACAATTGAAACACTGTGTCGGGAGAAGACTTGAGCGTGGGACAAGTATGTATTTAGAATGTAGGTCTGCAGCGTGGGGTGGTTTATTGCTTTTATCCAATACAAAATAAATGGCTGGGGGAAACAAAACAAAAAAGTGAAACCAATGCATTTCTATGGGCTTGCCGTGCAGGATTTTAGAACAGTTTGCTAACTCTCCGCGACAGCCGCGTGGTAGATGTTTCCATTGGGCTTTGCTCCGTTAAAAACAATGGAGTTCTAATATTTTGTATTGCCGCTCCGCGTTCGGCCCGTGTTGGCCTTAATGTACCCCCTACAATCCCCTCGCATACCCCCAAGGGTACGCGAGGTGATTTCTCACTTTGGGAAACACTGGTCTAAAATAACTAAATCATTGAGATCTTGTTCAAATAAAACAAGACTGATCAGAACTGCTTTCTCAACCGCCTTAAGTACGTAATGTGTAAACGCAGCGGCACACTGCTGCACACAGTCATTCCATTTGTCATTTCTTTAAGTCAGAAAATGACTGGCAAAAAATATTCAATATACTGTATGTATTCTTTTATTGTAGGTTATTTGGGCGCAGGGTGTATAGCGTTTAAAGGCCTACTGAAATGAGATTTTCTTATTTAAACGGGGATAGCAGGTCCATTCTATGTGTCATACTTGATCATTTCGCGATATTGCCATATTTTTGCTGAAAGGATTTAGTAGAGAACATCCACGATAAAGTTTGCAACTTTTGGTCGCTAAGAGAAATGCCTTGCCTTTACCGGAAGTCGCAGACGATGACGTCACCCGTGTGATGGCTCCTCACATATTCACATTGTTTTTAATGGGAGCCTCTGACAAAAAGTGCTATTTGGACCGAGAAAACGACAATTTCCCCATTAATTTGAGCGAAGATGCAAGATTCGGGTTTGAGGATATTGATAGCGACGGACTAGAAAAAAAAAATGCGATTGCATTGGGACGGATTCCGATGTCTTTAGCCACATTTACTAGGATAATTCTGGGAAATCCCTTATCTTTCTATTGTGTTGCTAGTGTTTTAGTGAGTTAAATAGTACCTGATAGTCGGAAGGGTGTCTCCACGGGTGTCTTGACGCCATTGTCTCAGGGGAGTCGACGGCAGCTATGGACGGCATAAGATCAGCTTTTCTCCGGTAAGAACTGACTTTTTAACCACAATTTTCTCACCGAAACCTGCTGGTTGATATTTGGTAGGGATCCATGTTGGCTTGACCGCGCTCTGATCCATAGGAAAGTTTCACCTCCAGGAATTTTAAACAAGGAATCACTGTGTTTTTGTGTGAATAAAGGCTAAAGCTTTCCAACTCCATCTTTCTACTGTGACTTCTCCAATATTAAATGAACAAATTGCAAAAGATTCAGCAACACAGATGTCCAAAATACTGTATAATTATGCGGTTAAAGCAGACGGCTTTAAGCTGTGTGTGTGCGCAGCACTCATACTTCCTAAAAACCTGTGCCGTCTTGCGTACACGTCATCATTACATGACGTTTTGAAGACGAAACTCCCGGGAAATTTAAAATTGTAATTTAGTAAACTAAAAAGGCGGTATTGGCATGTGTTGCAATGTTAATATTTCATTATTGATATATAAACTATCAGACTGCCTGGTGGCTAGTAGTGGGTTTCAGTAGGCCTTTAATAAAGATAAGATAACACATTAGGTGCAGAATAATGCCAATATTTGTTTCACCCTGTGATTTGATATAGCTTGAAGATTATTTCTCAAACGTAGCAACACTTGAAATACACTACTTTTTAAAGTTTACCGAACACATTAGGTATATACGTGCAAAAAAAATATACATTTTATTTTGTCTCGGAGCAGAGTTATAGCACATCACTACTTATGGTAGTTTGCGAATGCCACTGTCGTAACGCTATCTGGATCCACTCCTTTGTTGTTAAGTTGTTATATGCCTCAGGTAATGTTTTATTTGTATCTTTAAAACATTTGACAACATTATCTGATCCAGGAAATTGTAGGAGTGGTTGATTTCGAACATGCTTACAAAAGTTCCATTAAAATTGTCCGAAAAGGAGTAAGACGAAGCATTATTTTTTTTTACATCGACCTCTTCCTCACATCCCATTCCAGCAAGTACTAATAAGTCGATTCACTTCCTGTGCTCAAAATGCATTGCTGATAAAGGTTAGAGACGTCACATTGTGAACAATTTGTGAGAATTTCCAAGGAGGCATGCTCTGGAAAATCTCCTAAACCATTTTTCTCTCCTCTTTCCAAAGGAAAATTCGTAATGACATGATGAACTATGGCCTAAGTTATCAGATGATGCTTCGGGAAAAGAAAACAATACATTTGAGAAACCTGAGCTCATGGCAGGAAGCAACCATGCCTGCAAACAAATGTGGACATACTGTATTCGTCATATCAAACTACACTTTAACGACACAATGTATTTCACAGGACATTTGCCTGAATCTTTCCAGGCTTTCCTTGGGAAAGGTTTATGCATTCAAATAATCAAGGCTGAATAAACGTATGAGAGGCATTATTTATTTTCAACTTCTGTGAAGGGTTATTAATCACATACCAATAGCCTCAGTGGCCTAGAATCAAAATGACTCAAAGTAGTCAGTATTTTCTCGTATGATAAATTTGGATAGGAAGACGAATACAATTTATTTTTTTGCTTTCCAGTTATTCAACATAACTTTGGTCTAAGGTCAAGTTACATAACCAAATCTTAATATTTATTAATTTGTTGGCCCAGACATTATCAGAATTTCTGCTTTTGGTGGTTTGGTTTGACACATCTACAGTATTGCGTGCTGTAATGGGAAGGCTTACCAACTGGCCGCTAAGCTGTGATGTTTAAATGTGAAGGTATGAGGATGACAATGCATCTTAAAGGCCTACTGAAACCCACTACTACCCACCACGCAGTCTGATAGTTTATATATCAATGATGAAATATTAACATTGCAACACATGCCAATACGGCCTTTTTAGTTTATTAAATTGCAATTTTAAATTTCCGGGGACTTTTTTCTTGAAACCGTCGCGTAATGATGACGTGTACGCGTGACGTCACGGGCTGTTATGAATATGAGCGCTGTGTACACACACAACTAAAAGTCGTCTGCTTTAACGGCATAATTACACAGTATTTTGGACATCTGTGTTGCTGAATCTTTTGCAATTTGTTCAATTAATATTGGAGAAGTCAAAGTAGAAAGACAGAGTTGGGAAGAGCTTTAGCCTTTAGCCACACAAACACATGGTGATTCCTTGTTTAAAATTCACGGACGAGAAACTTTACTATGGATCACAGCGAACATGGATCCCAACCGAATGTCAACCAACAGGTTTCGGTGAGAAAATTGTGGTTAAAAAGTCGCCTCTTACCGGATATCAGCTGAGCTTGTGCCTCCCGTACAGCTGCCATCGACTTCACCGAGACACTGCGCGTCAACACCCGGCCGTGGACATACACTTCCGACTATCAGGTACTGTTATACTCACTAAAACACTAGCAATACAATAGAAAGATAAGTGATTTCCCAGAATTATCCTAGTAAGTGTATCTAAAAACATGAATCCGTCTCAATGCAACACGGTTGCAATCGCGTTTTGTTTTTTTTAACTTTTTTTTTTTTTTTTTTGTCCATCGCTATCAATATCTTCAAACAAGAATCTTTCATCCTCGCTCAAATTATTGGGGAAATTGTCGTTTTCTCAGTCTGAATAGCTGTTTTTGTTGGAGGCTCCCATTAAAATCAATGTGAGGATGTGAGGAGCCATCAACATGTGACGTCATCGTCTGCGACTTCCGGTTGAGGCAGGGCTTTTCTCCAGTTGCGAACTTTATCGTGGATGTTCTCTACTAAATCCCTTCAGCAAAAATATGGCAATATCGCGAAATGATCAAGTATGACACATAGAATGGACCTGCTATCCCCGTTTAAATAGGAAAATCTCATTTCAGTAGGCCTTTAAATTTGAGCCAATTCCATATTAAACTGCCATTTTGGGACGCAGAGATTGTATCTTGGTCAAAACATCGACATTACTAAAATTGGCGTGGTCATAATGTGGTTCTTAGAAATATTACTGCTACATTGTCTAATACCAGTTATTATGCCATTGGTGTATTGAAGTCATACTTTAGAATTTTGCAGTTGTTTTGGTAAAAGTAATGCAGAGGAAGTGTTACAACATCACACTTTGCTATCCAGAGACAGTGTAGTGTTACTGTTCAAACTGTGCGTTTTGTTTCAAAAATGGTATATTGTATATTAAATGTATTTGTTAAAAAATACTTTGGGTGGCAGTACTGTGCTACAGGGGTTAATTTGTGTCCCTCACATTACCAAGGTCCTGGTTCGATTCCCAGGCTAGCGTCTGTGTGTGGGGTTTACGCCTTCCCCCCATGACTGCGGGGGTTCCCTTCGGGTACTAAGTCTTCCCCCCACCTCCAAAGACATGCACCTGGGGATATGTTGAATGGCAACACTAATTTGGCCCTAGTGTGTGAATGTGAGTGTGAATGTTATCTGTCTATCTGTATTGGCCTTGTGATAAGGTGGCTTCTTGTCCCGAATGCAGCAGGGATAAGCTCCAGCCACAAACTCCCCAACCCCCACGTGACCCCGAAAGGAACAAGTGGTAGAAAATGGATGGATGGATAAACCTCAGCAGTGGTTTTAATGAATACTTAGCCATACTACGCTACTGCATTTTAATGTTTGTCATTATGGTGGTACATGGAGAGCCAAGTTTTTTCTGAGGTGGAACTTGGTAAAGATACATCTGAGAACCACTGATAATAATAACAGGATAACTTTGTTTCCTTCTATTGACGGCGTGGCGCAGTTGGAGAGTGGCCATGCGCAACCCGAGGGTCCCTGGTTCAAATCCCACCTAGTACCGACCTCGTCACGTCCGTTGTGTCCTGAACAAGACACTTCACCCTTGCTCCTGATGGGTGCTGGTTAGCGCCTTGCATGGCAGCTCCCTCCATCAGTGTGTGAATGTGTGTTTGAATGGGTGAATGTGGAAGTAGTGTCAAAGCGCTTTGAGTACCTTGAAGGTAGAAAAGCGCTATACAAGTACAACCCATTTATTTATTTAAATTGCCTGACGAGTCATTGTGAAATCCTTTGCAATTGCCATCGTAATTGTTGGGTGAGTTGGTGTTAAGAATCATTTTAGATGCTGGCGGTTTTGTTGTTTCACTTCTGTTGGCCCTGCATGTGTCGATTGTGTAGATGAGTACCAGAAGCTGAGTTTGACGTCCCACATCTTCCCAGTCAGATGTTATTTTCCTTCCAACATTTGATGAGGAAACAAGTACCGCATGGTTTCCTCAGGAGTTTGCAGATTTGACAAGAACAATGTTCAGCCCGCCTTCCTGCGATGTTGACAATGATTAAATGTAGTTGGATCTACACAAAGGGACTAGCCATAAACACATGAACCAGATGTAGACTCAGATTTGACTTTGAAATGCATAATCTGACGTGAGGCCAAGATGAGGTGTTTGCAAAAGACACAAACATACAGTATTTTATTAGAGTTGAGTTTAAGAGTCACACTGCAGGGTACGATGCCCAGTTGTGACCCCGCAGGCGTAAATAACACGTCACACGCAGTGCAGTGCGTTGAAGGAATAAACGTGGTCCTGACTGCTGTTGCCTCAGTTCCTGAGCATTTTTTGCAATTTCGAAGATTCTGTGCAAGTGGAATTGACATTTTCTTTATCGGGGTATGTGTCGAACATTGTTGTGAGGTACAAAACATCTTCTTTTCAGCTTCTGAATGCTGTCTTGCTTTTTTTCTTTTAGTTTCTCACCTTTTGATTACATACAGTACTGTGTATATACAGGTCAGATGAACGCTACTTGAGTGTTCAGATTGCGATTGTATCGAATAAATGGAATAACTGCATTGCGCCTTACTGAAATGTCATATTTTGACTCTGTCATAGCAACAAATGTAATCGATAGTTGGTAAAACTGGCAACCGATGTAGTTTCAATATTTAGACTACAGTCAATCGTAGCAGATTTTCAACAGCAATTTGGCCTCCAGGTAAAATAACTCAGACAGGAAATGATCTAAGTGCAAGTAATAAATGTTGCATAAAATGATTGGGAGCTAAGGAATTTGAGGGGAGGCAGCGGCTGGCAAAAAGCCTTTGAAAGGGGAAGCCGTCAGCACCCTCTTCTCTGTGACCATGCAAGCCATCGATGACAAGGCCAAGATGGCATCTGCTGATAGAGACCACTCATCAGCACCTTTATTTCATGGTGCATGGTTGGGGGGAGGAGAGGAGACGGGGCAATGCATTGTATGGGTGACTGAAAAGTTAGGAAAATATGCAGTCTAGTCATTGCCAATCTGATTTTGAGGGGGTATTAGCAACTAATAGTTTGATACCATCATCCATCCACTCCCACAGGCTTTTTGAAAATATTAAAACCAAAGATGAAAAAGATTACATATCCTCTTCAGTTTATGTGCCCAACTACAAGTGAGCTGTAGCAGGAGAGAAGTTAGGAGGATTGTTGGGTGTGGAAAATGTTTACACATTTCACACATTTAACATTTATATGAATTGAATGGCCTATTTTCACAAAAACAAAAAATGGTGAATCAATGTATACGCTGTTTATAAAGTATTTTTGTATGTGTCTGAAGAAATTGGCAGTTATGTTCATCTTCAAGAAATATATGTATTTAACATTGTACATTTACAAATGATAAGTTCTGATGTGTGGGGATAGGGGATCGGGGGGCAATTTAAATTTAGAGAACACCTGTACAAATTAACCATTTGCACACATACTTTAAAAGGCTGTGATATAAATGTAGCTGTGGCACAGCAGTCACATAAAATTCACACCAAAAAATAGTCATCACTATTATCCAGAACACAAGAAAGTGTGTCATCACAGGTGTTACATTCCGGTATGGCGTTGGCCATGACCCCAGGATGCAGAGGCGGCAGACGGTGTGCGAGTAAAATGTATACAACAAAAATAAAGAAATAGTGCAGCAGGAAAGTGCACAGGGTAAGCTACGTAGGTTTGGGTGCAAAGCAAAAATCACAAGGATCCAGTCCAATCCAGAAGACTGGGTTTGCATAAAAAGCAACCTGATTGGCAACCTCCTGGTTGAGCGAGCCAGCGCTCAGACAAGAGAAGTAGTGGCAAAAAGGAAATGGAAAAAAACGTTAGAGCGCTGGACAGGAAATGATATAAAAATACCAGAAACTAATAATAATTGTAGGGAGAGATTATGGCAACAGGTTACCTTAAATGAAGTACATTTTTAAATAGATCAGAATGCAAGAGGAATGGGGTAACATACAGCAGCTTTGGAGTTTTGACTTCAGTTCAGTTAGACCTTAATATTATCATTAGAAAGTATTCACATCTACAATACTGTCACGACCCTGGTGCATTCTGATGCGCATTCATCCTTGCGCTGTGACTCCGGCAGCAACTGCACTGGTGCAATCAATCAGCAATCTGCACACCTGTTACTGATGAGATGCAGGGCTTCTTAAGCCAGAGCAAACCTGCATTCTGGGCCAGAACGTAGCTACCTTTTCTATACATTAAGCCGACTCATCTCCTGCTTTATGCGCACTCTCTCTCTCTCTCTCTCTCTCTCTCTCTCTGTGTGTGTGTGTTTCTCCCCTTTCGTGTTCTTTTGTTTTGTGTCCCTTGTCGCCATCCAGCAGCAGTCCTCTGTTTCCTGGTCACAACCTGTGTGTCTCGTCTCCCCGTATTCCCTCTGGTACCCTTCCCGCCTCTTTGGATCTTGACCTCCTGCCTGGACACGGACTTTGACGCCTCGCTCTTGCCCCTGACCTCCTGCCTGTCTCTGGACCTTCGAACCTGCCTTGCCCTGTCTTGGACTTCCGCCTCTCGCTCAACGCTCCCGGTAGCACTCATCATGTACTCGCTTCACATAGTCGCACACCTTACATATTTTGGATTAATTAAACGCCTCATTTCCTGTGCATTAATAAATAGAACTAAAACAACGTCTCTTCATCTGTGCAGTCTCCTTCTCCCCCCCCGTACCGTAACAAATGCATGTATTTTAGGCACTCACATTGCATTGATGCTAACAACGTGTCCCGCTCGCCCCTGTCCATGCTTTGTTTTGATACAGGTGCTGCTACCTGAGCTACTTAAACTGTTTTGTGTGCCACATCCGACAGTTCCTGCTTTGGTGTTCATCCTTTTGAACGTGCCACTTGCTTAACAGAAGAATACTCAACATCTGCCACATCAAAAATCCTGTGACGCCTCTTCAAGTTTGACATGGCAGCTGCTGTCATGTTCCGCCAGCAATGACCTCAGCCCATTTAGTCCCTTCTTTGTTTTCCCATGAGTCATTGTTAAACATTCAGAAACGCTCCCAACCCCCCCCCCCCCCCCCCCGCCCCCCCGCCCACCCCCCCCACCCCCCCCCAAAAAAAAAAAAAAAAGGCCTGACGCAGGTGGAGTTTGACTTCTTTCCAAATGCTGACTAAGCATGTAAGCAAAGGTCAAATCAAACGCTGCCTTGCATGCAGGTTGGGGCCCAAGTGTTGTGATTCCAGCAGTCGTGATGACCAGCTGCACGTCGAGCCACTTCACCCAAAAGTCACTTCATATTTCTGATTGGACTGATCCTTGAGGTGACAACAGTACTGTCGTCACTCAATGCAGGAGTACGGTAGTAGAGTGGTAGTGATCCCTGCGAGAGGCTTTCTCTCATGCAACAACCTGCTTCTGAAACAACATGTACTATATGTGCAAAACAAAATTCCTGTGTACATGTGTGTCTTTTTATCTAGAAGTCCCGTGGCGTTGATGAAACCCACAAAAGCAGTCGTGCCGTCTTTGTCTCCCTCCAGCTTCTCAGCCCACCACTTTCTCTCGCTCTTTTCTTTCAAAAACTGTTTTTTAAACAAGTGGTTCTCTCGCCCGGCCAACATCAACATCTAATAAAGCCCAAAGATAAACATGGACCTCTGTCTACGGCAGAGTTGATTTCATCCCCAAGCAGCACCAGCCAACTCCTGTCCATCTGCCTAAACACGAACCTGCTGTTTTGTCATACTGAAAAAAAACAGTAGTGCTGTGGTTCCGGATTACTTTTACTCTACCTAAAAAATAGAGTTTTTTTAATACCAAATATCAGAACTGCTCCTCGCTGTTAATGGTAATTAGTAGTCAATACATCTCTTTCCTGGACATGCTTCTTGCTGCAGCTTAAAAGAGAGTGGGAAGAAAATGGTTTAGAAAATGAATGGAGTCGGGGAAAGCAATATAACTATCACCATCTCAATTTCAGTGTCCTTGACGTCGTAATAGTGAGAAAAAGAAATATCTTTTTGTTGGAATGGATTTCGACACGGGACATCAATTACAGGTGTTCCATGTCTTCCCGAGCAGTGGAAAACAGTTTCAGTTGTAGTAATGCAATGTTCACAAAACAAAAGTTAATCGTTTTAAGGAAAGCATGATGTGGTGCTTCATAACGTCTGAGAACTACTGGAACTGTTGGACTGCTCACATCTGGATCCTTGCAGAAGCCGTCACTACAAATGTTGTATTATATCTCCCGGTTACATTTCAATGCACCGCCACAGTATTCTTCCAGGTTCAATGATGTATAAGTCTTGTGATTGACTGTAGCTCACTCCATGGTCAGTATTCGGCACATTACTTTTAGAAAGTAATTAAAGGCCTACTGAATTGAGATTTTCGTATTTAAACGGGGATAGCAGGTCCATTCTATGTGTCATACTTGATCATTTCGCGATAATGCCATTATTTTGCTGAAAGGATTTGGTAGAGAACATCCACGATAAAGTTTGCAACTTTTGGTCGCTTATAAAAAAGCCTTGCCCTTTACCGGAAGTAGCAGACGATGTGCGCGTGACTTCACGGGTTGTTGAGCTCATCACATCCTCACATTGTTTACAATCATGGCCACCAGCAGCGAGCGATTCGGACCGAGAAAGCGACGATTTCCCCATTAATTTGAGCGAGGATGAAAGATTTGTGGATGAAGAAAGTAAAAGTGAAGGACTAGAAAAAAAAAGACAATGGCAGTGGAAGCGATTCAGATGTTATTAGACACATTTACTAGGATAATTCTGGAAAATCCCTCATCTGATTATTGTGTCACTAGTGTTTTGGTGAGATTATATAGTTGTACCTGAAAGGGGTGTGGCCACGGGTGTGGTGACCGCCAGTGTCTCCGACGGAAGCCACATTTGTTGACGAGGCAAGGCAGCCGGGCTGAGATTTTTTTTTATTTTCCCTCCACAGAGTAAGCATCCGACGGTCGGTGGCGGCCAGTGGGAGGAGGCAAGAGAGTCCACAGCTGCAGGAGGGAACGATGCAAACTCTCCGCTCATGCCTACGGTAGGAGCCGAATGTAAACAGGGAAACGCTGGCTGTGTTTGTGTTGCTAAAAGCGGCCGCAATTCACAGCTTCCCACCTACATCTTTCTTCTTTGACGTTTCCATTATTAATTGAACCAAATGCAAAGGATTCAGCAACACAGATGTCCAGAATACTGTGTAATTAAGCGATTAAAGCAGACCACTTTTTAACTGTGATCTGTGCTGGATCAAAATGTCCGCTACAATCCGTGACGTCACGTGCACGTGTCATCATTAGTGTCATCATACCGCGACGTTTTCAACAGGATTCTTCGCGCGAAATTTAAAATTGCAATTTAGTAAACTAACCCGGCCGTATTGGCAGGTGTTGCAACACCTTCATCAATTTCATCATTGATGTCACACCTATGGATCATGTTTTGTTTTGTCATGTTATGTTTTTGTTTTCTGGACTCTTGTTCTGTTTTTGCACTTCCTGGTTTTGTTTGTTTCCATGCCAACCTCATTAGTTTTCACCTGTCACGTCCCTGTTCTCAGCCTCACCTGTTTTCACTAATCATCACAGCTATTTAAGTCACTCTTTTTCTTGTCTTCGTCCTGGGATCTTCACACTCACACTAACTTTCAATACCCGTGCCGTTCCAACTTTCATTGTTATCTACGACCTTGCTGCTCATTCTCCATGCCCACGATCACTTGCCATGTACCTTGCTATTTTTGCCTCCTGGTTTTGTTGTCACAGTAAGTGTTTTTTTTTAGTTGTTTATAGTCATGCCATCGTGCTGTTTCTGTTCTTAGTTCATTTATGCCAATCGAGCAAGTGTTTTTGTTTCCTGTTTATATTTTGTAGCCAAGTTTTATACCTCCTTGTGAGCGCCCTTAGTTTGATTATTTTTGATTACAGTGTTTGTTTATTTAATAAACCATGTACTCACATCCACGCCTCGCTCATGTTGATCCTTATCTGCATCGAAGAAACAATCCACGTCCAAGCCATATTGTGACAATTGATGTATAAACTATCAGACTGTGTGGTTGGCAGTAGTGGGTTTCAGTAGGCTTTTAATTATAATTAATTGTTATTTTCCCATAAAAGTAATTGAAAAACTAACAAAATTCTCTTGAATAAATGTAAATGATTATTAGGGAAAGTAATTAAGGCATTTAAAATGGTAATGACCTTTATCTTCAGCAAGTAAAAAAGTAAATATGACAGACACGATTGGCAAAAAATAAAATGAAATTATTTTTGAATGGGTGGTACTTCAATTGGGTTGAAGGGGGCTGATACAGGAATGTATTAATAGCAGTTTGAGTCACGATGGCATAACCCTCTTCACCTTCCCCCTTGAATAATAACACCCTGCCCTCTGTCGGCTATCATGAACCAGGACGTCCTCTACTAACTAAAAAACACAAATACACACCACTATGTTTAGTTTGTTTCCATTGTGTTATTAGTTTGACCTCCATCTGTGCTCTAGAGAGTAACGTCTGAGTTCTACTGTGTGTGATCATTAAAGTATGAACAACAAATCTAATCAATCAATCAATCAATCAATGTTTATTTATATAGCCCTAAATCACAAGCGTCTCAAAGGGCTGCACAAGCCACAATGACATCCTCGGTAGAGTCCACATAAGGGCAAGGAAAAACTCACCCCAGTGGGACGTCGGTGACAGTGACAATGATGACTATGAGGAAACTTGGAGAGGACCACATATGTGGGATGTGGGCGACCCCCCCACACCCCCAGGGGACCGGAAGCAATGGATGTCGAGCGTGTCTAACATGATATTGTGAAAGTCCAATCCATAGTGGATCTAACATAACCATGAGAGTTACTTCATCAATGGCCACCGGACCGGACCCCTTCCACAAAGGATGGTCTTAGACTTTTGCACAGTACGGTATGTATGAATATATATAGTAAGATACACAAAATGTGTGCTCAAGCAAAAGCATCTCAAAATAATGTTGACCTCAATGAGGACTTCCTAACATGCTGGGGTTGTTTTTTGCTTTAGGGTCAGTGGCTCTGTTCCCATGAAGAGAAACTTTAAAACGATCAGACATGTTTAAATTAAAATATTTGATTTCATCACATGGCATGTTCATGCAGGAAACATGAAAGCAGATCTATGTTCCAGCCAAGGTCTCCAAACTATGTGGGACAAACTAGTGGGCATAGTGGTCACAACCGCACATTCATGAATTCCGCTTGGCACTTTATTATCATCCTGTTCACATTGAATAGCCTCACCACATAGGAAGATGACCACTCTGACTCAATTTACGTCTATGGACTACAGATGTAGCATTTCCTCTCAGCATGACTTTGTCTTTAGAAAAAGTAAATTCAAACCTGGTGATTTTTGTCAGAGAAATGTTTTCTCTTACATACGAATGACGTATAAACTTGACTAAAATAATCCCTCTAACGCAACGTTCTATTTCACTCCTCCACACGATGATTCACAGACAGAAAAAGGGAAGTAGATTGTCTTTATGTGTTCCATAGCCGTTGTAAACCCTAACTCTCAGAGTGTAATACAATATAATCTGAAAGAAACAATTAAATAACTGTAAATATGTGTCACCACTGTTATTTTTAAAAATGTAAAAACAATAAAACACTTGGTCTTGACTTCAATGACGATGAGAATGTGATGTGGTCCAGTATGGAGCTCTCTGGCATTAACTTGATTCATTGTATTAGGAGGCAGAGAAATGCTGCATGCAAGGAACACAGTCCCCACTATCAAATATTGAGATATATTGCAAAGACTATCTTAAACGCATATTTGTGGAAAATGCACAAAAACAAAGTTAAATAAAGAAACACACCAGTGACGTGCAGTCAGGGGAGACAGTGTCATATGTATCCACATTATAAAGTTATTTTCCATTTAACTTCACCATCCATCCATCCATTTTCTACCGCTTATTCCCTTGTGGGGTCGCGGGGGGCGCTGGCGCCTATCTCAGCTACAATCGGGCGGAAGGCGGGGTACACCCTGGACAAGTCGCCACCTCATCACCAGTTTTAGGTTATTTAAAATCTCTGAATTTTCACATTTGCCGTTCAAATACTAAAAAGAGACTTGCGGTGAGTCAAAAGCCAGTTGAGCCTCAACATGCTGTCCAGTGAGGCCGTATTGCTATATGAATTATATTTTACATTTCCATAGTTTAATTAGTTGAGGTATATAATGTACAGTGTATTTTGTCAACAACTGTATGTGTGTAACGTATTTCTTGTGCTGGGCAATCATAAAACGGCTGCAAAGACGCATTATGTGAGGCACCTGTTCTCCCGCCTCATGGTGGTAGAGGGCGCTAGTGATCCCAGGGATTATTAAATGTGTTTTTTTGTGTGCTACAGTTTGTATGTGTAAAGAATGCTGGTATTAGCTTTTAAACATAACCCGTTAACTGCTGCCAATCAAATGGTGAATAAGATACTCTTTAGGGTTCATATGTTTATAAATCTGACTGTGATGAAGTCAGTGCCTCACCAGCCATGAACCTCACCGCACGTCACTGAAACACACCCATGGTTAATCTCTTGATGCTATCTGTACTGAGGGTCACAAGGTACTTTCAGGTCTTATGTAACATCACGCATGAAGGCCGTTAAAAGTGTGTTTTTTTTCTGTGACTTTCGAGGCATATTTCTTTCCAAATATCTTGTCAATTAATTTTAAAGATTTTG
Organism: Nerophis ophidion; assembly: GCF_033978795.1. NCBI lineage: Eukaryota > Metazoa > Chordata > Actinopteri > Syngnathiformes > Syngnathidae > Nerophis > Nerophis ophidion. The sequence goes on along the minus strand of NC_084621.1, from coordinate 54,683,623 downwards.
AAGTTTTGATTAATCAATTTTCAAAAAGGAATAACTTATTGACTATGATTTAAAGTATGTATACAAGCTACTTACTTTTATTCACACAAAGATTGCTAATATTTTGACAATGGATGCACCGATCGATTGGCCTTCGATGCTTTTTTTTTTTTAATGTCAATCCTTGTTTGCCGACAAAGCTCCTCTTAGTTAATAAAACCCCATTGCAGCACTGATTTTTTTTACATGTAGCATTATCACTGAAGGATAGGAGAATAAGGCTGAACATGTTACGCTAAGACTAAGTACAAGCCAGAGCAGAAAAATATACATCTGCTAATCGCTAAGATAGCTTGAAAGAACAGACGAAAAAAGTACATGGTTAATTTTAAAATGTCTCGATAGAACCAAGTAGCCATTTTGACACATTAACGATTTTGGTCAAAGTTACTGTATATAGGTAAGGAGGCAACACTCATTACCGCCTCTTTCAATATCATCTGTGTTATATCAATATGCATTATTCTCTCTCTCAGTCGTCCTCAGACGAGCTTCCTTTGGAGCCTCCAATCATTCTGGTTCCCTATACACCTGGCCAGCTCTGTAGAGCTTTCAGCTCCCGCATTCTAGTTGGTGATGTGGATGTTCTGGTCCGCATTACTGTATAGGTTTTATTCAGTCACGTGACTTTTTCTGTGACGTTTACTTCAGGGGAACAAAGTGGTGGTCAACCAAACCAATATTGCTCTGTGCAACAAACAGTGTGTGAACTGAGTACACAAGGGGCTTGGATCTTAGCCCTAAAAGCAGATACAAACAAACAAATATAATTGATCCCTTTACGTTATCAGAAAAAGATTTATTGAGTGATCACAAGGTATATCCGTCAGTCGCGTTCCCAGATATGTCAAACTGTCTGGTGCTCCAGACATCATTCTACATGACAAAACAGATAAATGCTTGGAAAAGCTCAGGGGCCACAACTTATTTGTGTGTGGCTGTGTCAAGAAAATTGGCCTCAAGACTCTCCTGGATACATATGCACAGTACGTGTCCGGGCATTTCATGATTTACAAACGTTTGTGACTTGGTGTCTTCTGTACCCGAGGATCGGACCGCCAACGGCCTTGCCTTCGGCTGCCGCCCTGCTCACATTGCACCCGACCTCTATGAGTGGTGAGCCCATTGTGGGAATTAGTCCTGTGAGGTTGTGTCCTTGTAAACAAAACTGTGAGCAGCACGCGTTAGCCTTGATTCACTGTTTTTTTTCATTCTTCCATTGTGTTAACCACTCGTGAAGATAATCGGTGAGACCACTGAAGACTTGGCTGGTTCTGAAAGAAGACGTAGAAGTGATCACAGCTCACTGTAACTGTTACCGTGTTGTTGTTGCACACATCGTTACAAGTGCAGGTGGTTTTCCTTGTCTTTAACAAAATATAAAGATAAATGTCAACCATGTGTGTGTGCTGAAAGTTTCATTTATGATTGCTGCTATTGGTGAAAACTCTTTGTTGGTTTTGCTCAAATTTGCTTTCTTTTATTTATACTCACCAAGTTGGTGGTACACAAAACACTATACAAAAATGCATTTTAAGTACTCCTATACAAGATAAAATACAAATAATATCAAGAAAATACTTAAATTGGAAATACTGAATGTTATAAGTGTATCAAATAAACCTTTAAAGGCCTACTGAAACCCACTACTACCGACCACGCAGTCTGATAGTTTATATATCAATGATGAAATATTAACATTGTAACACATGCCAATCATCATCAGCCGTTGTCAGTCCACTGCTGGACGAAAGCCTCAGCATATTTCTGCCATTTGGTGTACTTTTCATGCTGGTTATTAGCCTACACTTTTTACGCTGGCTTGGTGCGGGTTGGAAGGGGTATTTTATATCAGAGATCCTTCTCCAAGACTAATTGCCTTACTGGGCTGTTGAACTTAGTCTGTCCTGTTGGTTGTCCGCGCCCCATTTACCCATGGACCCGCTCAGCTTTATGGCGCTGACCGCCCGCCAGTCACAAGAGAAGGTGCAAACGGTTCTTTGTGTGCATTTTATAGACGTTAGTTGGGACTCACTAACCCCACACACAACCTCCCACACATGCCAATATGGCCTTTTAAGTTTACTAAATTGCAATTTAAAATTTCCCGCGAGTTTCTTGTTGAAAACGTCGCAGAATGATGACCTGTACGCGTGACGTCACGGACTCTTAAGGAAATATTAGCAATGCATCACTAGCGGCTAAAAGTCGTCTGCTTTAATCCCATAATTACACAGTATTTTGGACATCTGTGTTGATGAATCTTTTGCAATGTGTTCATTTAATAATGGAGACTATAAAGAACAATGCTGTTGGTGGAAAGCGGTGGATTGCAGCTGTCTTTAGCACCGAGACACAGCCGGTGTTTCTTTGTTTGTTGTGAAGCAGAGCGGTCAAGTCAACATGTTTTCTCTACGTCAACCAGCATGTTTTTAGATGGGGAAATTGTGACATATATTTTACAGGAGACATCAGTGGATTATTCGTCATCCTGCAGCAGCTGTCAAAAAAGGCAGCTGTGAGCTTGGCTCCTCGGCTTCTCTCTGAGACACTGCGTGTTCACCGCAGCCATCCGACCTCGAGGTATGTCTTTACAATCGGTAAAATCTCACAAAAACACTATTAAAACAATAAGCAGATAAGGAATTTTCGAGAATTATCCTAGTAAATGTGTCCAATTACATCTGAAATGCTCACACTGCCTCCACCCAGAGCTGTCGCTTTTATTTTTTTTATTTTTTCATTTTTTTCCTAGTCCTTCACTATCAATATCCTAATTCACAAATCTTTCATCCATCCATCCATCCATTTTCTACTGCTTATTCCCTTTGGGGTCACGGGGGGCGCTGGTGCCTATCTTAGCTCCAATCGGGCGGAAGGCGTTCATCCATCAAATTAATGGGGAAATTGTCACTTTCTCGGTCCGAATTGCTCTTACTGCTGGTGGCTCCCATTATAAACAATGTGAATATGTGTAAAGCTCTACAACTCGTGACGTCACGCGCACATACTTCCGGTAAATGCAGGGCTTTTCTATTAGCGACCAAAAGTTGCAAACTTTATCGGCGATGTTCTCTACTAAATCCTTTCAGCAAAAATATGGCAATATCACGAAATGATCAAGTATGACACAAAGAATGGACCTGCTATTCCCATTTAAATAAGAAAATTTAACAAAGTGATCACTGTAAACTCGTGCGTTCCTTGTCGTCGTTTTGTAAAATGTTGCAATCTTTCCTGCTTCTTGATTACATATCAAGGAACTCTGAAGAAAATGGTATTGTCTTCGCGATTCGAACAGCTTCAACGACCTGAAAGAACTCAAGTGTACGGAATTTTTCTTCGAGAGAGCCAAAATGCCACCCAGAATGCTTTGACAACAGTCACTCGCCTGACCACCATTTCCCATATTTAAAGAGCCGGATATGACATCAGGTGAATACAACCTATAATCACTCAGTGGTACTAGAGATGCTGCGTTTTAACATGTGTGCGTGTCCCCAGGCTACATCCCCGCCTTGTAGGATAACCAGATACTGTAAACGTGAATTAAATAATAGTCCACCTCCTGCTAATTTGTGGCTCTGTGGGATATACATACCTGCGGTGTGTTAAGTGCTTAAACATACTGCAGAGGTAAGAGCAAGACAAACTTCATGACGTCTGGTTGACTACCTGAATGTGTGCGTGTGTGTGTGTGTTTTGACAGAATGTCTGCATGGGGTAGCTGCCTATGCGAGAAAACAGTTGTAGTAATTAGATACAGTTAAAGCTTCTGCCTCTGCTCTGCCGCCACCTGACACAGCATAGCCCACCCTGTGAGGGTAGCATGTTAGCCCCATATTAGTGTTACTGCCTCATTATAAAGACAGACTGTGCTAGTGTGTGTGTGTGTGTGTGTGCGTGCACGCACGCATGTGTGTGTGTGTGTGTGTGTGAGGTGGGGAAGAAGGAGAGCGGTCGAGTGAGAGAAAAGAAAGTTCCGAAACATAATGCTCGTATACCAAATGTCTTTCCTGAATCGTGCCTAATGTTCCCACATCTGAATAAACTGACTGAGTCTGAATCAGCAAGTCTGACAGATTATAGCAGAAGAACTATAATAGAGTGCAGACCTTAACCTTCACCTATATCCACATTCCCCAAAAATATTATACTTATGCCTAATCTGACTTGGGCCAAATAACTGCTGATGTCACGTTCTCCTAAATGTGTTACTTTAAAGCATTGGTGTCAAACTCTGGCCCGCGGGCCAAATCTCACCCGCCGTGTAATTTAATTTGGCCCTTGAGGCAATATCAATTTAACATTAAAACTGGCCCGCCAGTGTTATACAGCGTCAGTGGGGCTGTAATACCGCATTCACCGCTGATACCCATACTTGCCAACCCTCCTAATTTTCCCGGTAGACTCCCGAAGTTTAGTGCTCCTACCGAAAATCGTCGTAAAAGTCGTCTCTTATCATTGCATAATTACACAGTAATTTGGACATCTGTGTTGCTGAATCTTTTGCAATTTGTTCAATTAATAATGGAGACTATAAAGTACAATGCTGTTGGTGAAAAGCGGTGTATTGCAGCTGTCTTTAGCACCGAGACACAGTCGGTGTTTCTTTGTTTTTAACACAGAGCGGTCAAACGAACATGTTTCTCTACGTCAACCAGCATGTTTTTGGATGGTAAAATTGTGATATATATCTTACCGGAGACATCATTGGATTATTCATCCTCCTGCAGTAGCTGTTTAAAAGGCAGCTGTGAGCTTGGCTCCTCGGCTTCTCTCTGAGACACTGCGTGTTCACTGCAGCCATCCGACCTCGAGGTATGTCTTTACAATCTCACTAAAACGCTATTAAAACAACAAGCAGATAAGGGATCTTCCAGAATTATCCTAGTAAATGTGTCTAGTTACATCTGAAATGCTCACACTGCCGCCGCCCGGGGCCTTTGCTTTTTATTTTATTTTATTTTTTCTTCTAGTCCTTCGCTATCAATATCATCATCCACAAATCTTTCATCTTCGCTCAAATTATTTGGTAAATTGTCGTTTTCTTTGTCCGAATAGCTCTTGCTGCTGGAGGCTCCCATTAAAAACAATGTGAGGACGTGAGGAGCCCTCACCCTTGTGACGTCATCGTCTGCGACTTCCGGTAAATGCGAGGCTTTTTTATCAGCACCAAAAGTAGCAAACTTTATCGTCGATGTTCTCTACTAAATCCTTTCAGCAAAAATATGGCAATATCGCGAAATGATCAAGTATGACACATAGAATGGACCTGCTATCCCCGTTTAAATAATAAAATCTCATTTCAGTAGGCCTTTAAGGATTCACACAAAATTTCTACTGAAATTGCTTTTTTTTTGTTATTATTTAATATCTTTAAACTTTATTTTACTGTACTTTAGTATCCTGTTTCTTTCTTCCATCTCCTATGGTGTCTGCTGATTCAACACATTATATGAAGTACTTTTCCAGAATGGTAGCATGGAAGTCAAAATTGTCAATTTCCCTCCATTTAACAGGGCACTTAATACTCATAATAGTCCTAATACTGGCATAGTCAAAATTCAAATAGCTCCATTATTTGCTCTCTTTCAGCTCCAGGCTACATGGGGAGTCCGTCGTAAATGACTCAGTAAAACCTCTTCCAAATTCATTAGTTCACACTCACGTTGTGTCCCTGCATGCGCGGCCAGAGTGGCTCGTAAAAAACCTCTTCTCCAGTAATTGAGGATGGGATCACCCCCCAAACCCCTCCATTTCACCCCCGCCTTACGACCAACTTCTCCGCCTCCTCCTGTTCAAACAAACAGATGTAACGACAAGGAGTAAGCGATCTCCTACCACCTGAGGTCTGTGTGTGTGCTTGCGTCTGGCCTGCTAACCATGAATAAACACAGTAAACGGTTTTGACCGTAAAAAGCTTGAGCTTGCCTGCCCTTTCTCACGACGAGAGAGCAACCCAGCTCTGCACTCAAAACCAGAACGAGGCTTGCTGCCTGGGAAGGAAAATTATCCCAAACAAAACGAACATGAGAAAACTCACGTCTGTCGATCACAATAACATTTAAACCTTACCAATATTTCTTAAATTTTCAAAGTCTGACATTTCTTTTCCTGTTTTAAAGTAACCTCCTGAGAAGCGTCTTCTGCAGTGGACATTTGTTTTTGTTTTTTTTTGCAAAACAGGGCTTTTTTTCCCTCTTAAGTGCTTTGATTTGACAGAAGAAATGGACCAAAAATAATTGCCCACTGCAGACGATGCAGGATAAACTATACGTAAACAATTGTGATACATAATATGAAAACAAATGCATTTACATACTATTTTACCCTGTTTCAGTTTGTCTCAACGGGGACCACCTATTGTGTGACATCCTGCTGATGCACATAAAGTCAACATACATTTTTATACAGGAATTCATTGACTTTCTGTTTGAAATCATGCGACCACGACCGAATTGAAAGAAGACAGTAAAACTTTAATTTGATATAGAAAACAACAAGATGGTAAACAACAACCACATTATTTCCTCTCTTTGGTGGGGATAAAGTGGAGGAAGACACCTGTGTCGAAGTCTGACACTCAATTATCCCGCCTTGCTGTGTTAAAATTACATTTATGTTTTGCATAACAGGATTTTTTTTCCCCTCTGAAATGTCTTGATTTGACAGAAGAAATGGACATGAAAACAATTGTCCACTGCAGAGGATGCAGGATAAACTATACGTAAACAATTGTGATACATAGTATGAAAACAAATGCATTTACACAGTATTTTACTTTGTTTCAGTCTGTCTTATTGTGTGACATATTGCACACAAACTCAACATACATTTTATACAGAAATTCCATGACTTTCTGTTTGAAATCTTGCGACCATGACCGAATTAAAAAAAAAGACAATAAAACTTGAATTTGACATAGAAAACAACAATATGCAAACAACAACGACAACCTTTTCTCTCTTTGGTGGGAATAATGTGGAGGAAGATACAGAGATGTCGGGATAACACCTGGGTCTGAGTCCGACACTCAGTTTTTCCGCCTTGCTGTGTTAAAAATTAGCGTGGTCAAACTATTTAAAAACGAAAAGAAAATTAGATTAATCACATTCTAATTAATTAGGATTAATCATTATTAATCACAGTAAATTTCTTGCTTGAATAATTTAAATACATTTTGAAAAAGAGACCAAGTTCTGACATGTGTAATTTTAATGTCAAAATGTCATACACAAACAAAAGCTTTGAAATGTTTTACTTGAATGCTTATGCCAGGGGTGCCCATTACGTCGATCGCGAGCTACCGATAGATCGCAGAGGGTGTGTTAGTCGATCGCCAGCATTTAAAAAAATAGACCTAAAAATTAGCGATCATCAATCTTCACCAATACGTCACTTTCGTCACTTGATTGACGTTCACGACACCCGAGTGTCTTGTGAGATGACAATGGCTGCTGCGAGCTCATTAAGAAAAAGCGATAGACAGGAAGACGAGAAACACTTTTTATTTCAACACATTGGCGCCGTACCTGCTGTCAAAACTCTAAAGACCGACTGCACAGTTCCTATCTTCACAATAAAAGCGCTGATTCATCTTGCCTGCGCTAACAAAATAAGAGTCTCAGAAAGCTGGCGTGCACAAGCTAGCAAGCTACGAAGCTAATGGATTTCTTGTAAAGTGTTTAAAAACGAGTATGGAAGCTGGACAAATAATATGCCAAAAACCAACCACTTTCATGTGGTACTGGACAGAGAGGAAGACTTTTGTTCTCCTCCATCGGAAAATGCCGACGTTACCCGCACTTCTGTCTGATTCCAATCAATGCAAGTCATCCGAATCAGGTAATACTCTAACTTATATTCTTGTCTTCATGAAAGAAAGGACTGTATATGTGTTAAACATTATTGCATTATCATTAAAAACCTTTAATATGTTAACAAAAACGTATGTTTTATAAATAAAAACATATAAGTGATATATATGAATGGGGTGGATCCCCTCGACTTGGTCAATTGAAAAGTAGCTTGCCTGCAGAAGAAGTGTGGGCACCCCTGGCTTATGTCATCTAAGTCTCACCTTAAAACTCATTTGTATACTCTAGCCTTTAAAAAGACCTCCTTTTTAGACCAGTTGATCTGCCGCTTCTTTTCTTTTCCTCCTCTGTCCCCCCCTCCCTTGTGGAGTGGGTCCGGTCCGATGACCATGGATGAAGTACTGGCTGTCCAGAGTCGAGACCAGGACCCAGGATGGACCGCTCGCCTGTGTATTGGTTGGGGACATCCCTACAATGCTGTTCCGCCTCCGCTTGGGATGGTTTCCTGTGGACGGGACTCTCGCTGCTGTCTTGGATCCGCTTTGAACTGAACTCTCGCGGCTGTGTTAGAGCCACTATGGATTGAACTTTCACAGTATCATGTTAGACATCTATTGCTTTCGGTCCCCTAGAGGGGGCGGGGGTGCCCACATTTGAGGTCCTCTCCAAGGTTTTTCATAGTCATCATTGTCACTGGCGTCCCACTGGGTGTGAGTTTTCCTTGCCCATATGTGGGTTCTTCCGAGGATGTCGTAGTGGTTTGTACAGTCCTTTGAGACATTTGTGATTTAGGGCTATATAAATAAACATTGATTGATTGATTGATTGATTTGCTCAAAACTTGGTTTTATTTACACTCATGTCGGAGTTTATTTTGAAGCCAAATTTTCCACCCAGCTCACCAGTCAGGATCTCCTCACCAGTCGTAAGCATGAACCTAATCACTGACCGCATGACAAACCGATCCGCCTTTCAGGTAACCATCCGTGGTTAAAGTCAAGGACCATGTGCGGCCCAAATAAATTGCGTGATCAGTATGTGTTTATGTAACAGGGTCAATTATGTGATGTAAAAAATGTATTTTACAATGTTTTATTATTGTTATAAGTACACAAAATGAGTAATATACATGTAAGTACCTGAAGGTTGTGTCAAAGTGGAACCATTGTCTTTTTGTCCCTCCTACTGAAATAAGTGCTGACACCTGTCTCTTTCTATGAGTTGGACACGCTTTTCTACTTCTCTTTTGTCCACGATAACAGGAGAAGTAGGCGTCCATGCGGCGACAGAAAAGTGCATTTGTCTCGTTAAGAACTTAAAGTTCACTATTTCTTGTTTTGTACTATTACATTTTTATAGGGGTTCGACGATAGCAGAAACATTTTGACAATTGTATTCTCTGTAATATCAGGTATGTTTTTATTTCACTGTTGTACGTAACGGCCCTTTGGTTCCACAATAACGGGAGAAGGGCTCGAAGATGGCAGAAACATTTTGACAATACGAAGGTCCTGGGTTCGATCCTGCGCTCAGGATCTTTCTGTGTGGAGTTTCAATGTTCTCCCCGTGACTGCGTGGGTTCCCTCTGGCTTCCTCCCACCTCCAAAAACATGCACCTGGGGATAGGTTGATTGGCAACACTAAATTGTCCCTAGTGTGTGAATGTGAGTGTAAATGTTGTCTGTCTATCTGTGTTGGCCCTGCGATGAGGTGGCGACTTGTCCAGGGTGTACACTGCCTTCCGCCTGAATGCAGCTGAGATAGGCTCTAGTGACCCCCCGCGACCCTGAAAGGGACAAGCGGTAGGAAATGGATGGATGGATGGACAAGTAAAGTGCAGCCAAGCAGCAACCCCTGGTGTCGGTTGTGTTCATTCTACACACAACGCAGAGTAAAAGACCACCACATTTATACATGGTTAATGCAATAATGTGTTGTGAATCCGTCAATAAAGGTCTAACTATTTTTTTATGTTTCCTTAGTTATGTATTTTCTTCCTTAATTTACTGTTATTTCCTGCTCAGCGCTCTTATTTTAGTTCCGCTTCCTATACGGCACCCTGAGTTGTGTTTCCCTCACCTGTCACTGATTGGCAACTTGGATCACACCTGTCTGTGATTGCCAATCAAGCAATTTTTTATATGCTAGCTTGGGCTGCCATCAGGGCTGGAGGATTGTTAGCTGTTGTAAACTCAATCAATCAATCTTTATTTATATAGCCCTAAATCACAAATGTCTCAAAGGACTGTACAAACCCCTACGACTACAACATCCTCGGAAGAACTTACATAAGGGCAAGGAAAACTCACACCCAGTGGGACGTCGGTGACAATGATGACTATGAGAACCTTATAGAGGACCACAAATGTGGGCAACACCCCCTCCCTAGGGGACCGAAAGCAATAGATGTCGAGCGGGTCTAACATGATACTGTGAAAGTTCAATCCATAGTGGATCCAACACAGCCGCGAGAGTTCAGTTCAAAGCGGATCCAAGACAGCAGCGAGAGTCCCGTCCACAAGAAACCATCCCATGCGGAGTCTGGTCAGCGGCGTAGAGATGGCCCCAACCGATACACAGGCGAGCGGTCCATCCTGGGTCCCGACTCTGCACAGCCAGTACTTTATCCATGGCCATCGGACCGGACCCCCTCCACAAGGGAGGGGGGGACATAAGAGAAAGAAAAGAAGCGGCAGATCAACTGGTCTAAAAAGGAGGTCTATTTAAAGGCTAGAGTATACAAATGAGTTTTAAGGGGAGACTTAAATGCTTTTACTGAGGTAGCATCTCGAACTGTTACCGGGAGGGCATTCCAGAGTACTGGAGCCCGAACGGAAACCGCTCTATAGCCCGCAGACTTTTTTTGGGCTTTAGGAATCACTAATAAGCTGGAGTCCTTTGAACGCAGATTTCTTGCCGGGACATATGGTACAATACAATCGGCAAGATAGGATGGAGCTAGACCGTGTAGTATTTTATACGTAAGTAGTAAAACCTTGAAGTCACATCTTAAGTGCACAGGAAGCCAGTGCAGGTGAGCCAGTATAGGCGTAATGTGATCAAACTTTCTTGTTCTTGTCAAAAGTCTAGCATGTTTGTTATTTGCTTGTTTATGCCTTTGTGCACTGTCCTGTTGCACTGCTCTTGACCATTAAAGACTCCTACCTGCACGTATTACTCCGATCTCCTGCATCTTGAGGTAACAACCACCGCAGTGATGCATGTTCGTGACAACAAGTATTTTATACGTCACACCAGATGCCGACACTGTGCGGGATGCTCTGTTAATGTATAAAAAGTGCACACAGTTTGCTTGATCATGTTCAAAAATCACAGGATAAATTCAAGCTATACTGCAGTTTTCTGGGATCTACCGTGTTTTCCGGAGTAAAAGTCGCTTCGGAGTATAAGTCGCACCTGCCGAAAATGCATGATTAAGAAGGTAAAAAAACATATATAAGTCGCATTTTTGGGGGATATTTATTTGATAAAACCCAACACCAAGAATAGACATTTGAAAGGCAATTTTAAATAAATAAAGAATAGTGAAGAATAGGCTGAATAAGCGTACGTTATATGACGCATAAATAACCAACTGAAAAGGTGCCTGGTATGTTAACGTAACATATTATGGTAAGAGCCATTCAAATAACTATAACATATAGAACATGCTAAACATTTACCAAACAATCTGTCACTCCTAATTGCTAAATCCGATGAAATCTTATCCGTCTAGTCTCTTACGTGAATGAGCTAAATAATATTACTTGATATTTTACGGTAATGTGTAAATAATTTCACACATGAGTCGCAACCCCGGCCAAACTATGAAAAGAACTGCGACTTATAGTCCGAAAAATACGGTATATGAAAAAGAGGTTCCTGTTTTGCTTTCTTTCTCTTCAACAACAGTTAGTGTCAATGTCCCTGCCAAATTAAATGAACAAATTTATTTTAGCGCCAGAGTATCTTCAAAAGACCAACACTTATGTTTGATTAGTTTCCTATTTAAATTAATGTCATGCTTTGTGAAGCCGAACAGTGTTTACACCCACACAGTGGAACAGAAGACCCCAATGAACCTGGCCCCGTCCCTGTTGCTTGTGAACTGAGTTATGCCACCGGCTGGCCCGGAGTACCCCATTAGCTTAATGGCCGTCTAGGATTTCACAGGGGATGCATCACTGTTATGGCTGAGTGCTTTGCATTTCCCTTTTTTATGGCTGCTTCAAAATAAAACAAACACTGGGGCAACTTTAAATGGACTGAGAATGAACTTTGGCTGACAAGTCAGGAGCAAAAACATGGATGTAATTTTCGAGTAAACAAGTAAAACAAAAATAAAAACTATGGATTACCGGTACTTATGTTTTGCTTCTTATCCGAGCATGGCTTCAGCAGGTCATGTTCAAAGACTGAATTGGACATTTCTAGTCTCTAGAGGCTGTTTAACCGTATTGTAACTTAGAATCTCATCATTTTCAAATCAAGAACAATTTTTATGTTCAAACAGAGAAGCAGTTTGATTTTGCTGTGGGGCTTTTTAAAAAAAAAATAATTTAACTTTGTCATCTGTCATCACGCACGGAGAACAATTCATGACAGTGTTAGAATATTATAGAAAATACACATTTAAAATCCACTGAAATTCACACGTTTGTCTTGAACTTCATTAGATTTAATTCGAAGAACACATCACATACAGCCTTCACTCTGACTGACTGCTGTGTTTTGGTATGTCTAATCCCTTGAAAAGAATAATGTCTCTGAATGTGTAACGCTCAAGCTGTTTTAAGAATGGTGCAAAGGTCGTTTTTTGTAAAGGAGAAACTAGCCTCACATATTAATAGATTCAAATTGTATTAATAATTGTAATTATTTAGACATTCTTTTTTTTAGCTTGGTTACTAAGATATATTTTCACTTAATCAGTGGTTTGTATATCAAAAAGTTTGCACAATAAGAGGTTTGTAAAAAGAGATCCAATACAAACACAATGCTCGCAAACACTTTTGGCCTGACATGACTCTTATGACTGGAAATTAATCCTTCCATCCATCCATTTTCTACCGATTATTCCCTTCGGGGTTGCAGGGGGCGCTGGCGCCTATCTCAGCAACAATCGGGCGGAAGGCGCGTAAACCCTGGACAAGTCGCCACCTCAAGTCGCCACTGATAGAGAGACAACATTCACACTCACATTCACACTCTAGGGCCAATTTAGTGTTGCCAATTAACCTATCCCCAGGTGCATGTCTTTGGAAGTGGGAGGAAGCCGGAGTACCCGGAAGGAACACGATCCAAATCCAAACAGCATCTGGAATTCTCCTGACTCTCACTATTAGCCGCTTCAGTTCTGATCAATGTGACAATATAGGATACCACAATCATTACTGATGTTCACATAGGGTAAGTTCAGACTGCAGTGTCGTCCGATGTCCTGGGAATCAAACCAGGGTTGGCAGATTGCAGGACCATAGGGCTGTAAGTTTTCTAATGTAAATTCTTAAGTTGAGGTTTTACTAACATACTCTATGTACATTCTCTAATGGGTATGCATGTCATTTTAGTGTTGACCTTTTAATGATTAATTTGAACCTTGCTTTATAGCTGCGTGTGAATGTGAGTGATTGTTGTCTGTCTATCTGGTGACTTGTCCAGGGTGCACCCCGCCTTCCGCCCGATTGTAGCTGAGATAGGCACCAGCGCCCCCCGCGACCCCAAAGGGAATAAGCGGTAAAAATGGATGCTCTAACCCAGGGGTCGGGAACCTTTTTGGCTGAGAGAGCCATTAAAGCCAAAGATTTTAAAATGTATTTCCGTGACAGCCATGTAATATTTTTAAACACTGAATACAAATAAATGCATGCATTTTTAATTATTAATAACATTTTTCAAGTACATTAAGTCTCCTATTATTTTTAATATGAGTTTTATTCTGAAGCTAACCAATAATAAATAAAATACTTCTTACCAATAATGCGACTTCTTGAACAGGTGGGGTAGAAAATGGATGGATGTATTAAAATGCATGAGAATGTTTTATATTTTGAGCGTTATGTTTTACACTGTGATTACCAGCAGAATTATTCATTACTTATCGTGTTAAGCTATGTCAGCTAAGATTTATCTGAGAGCCAGATGCGGTCATCAAAAGAGCCACATCTGGCTCTAGAGCCATAGGTTCCCTACCCCTGCTCTAACCCATGGTTACCAAACTCTGGCCCGTGGGCCAAATTTGGCCCGCCATGTAATTTAATTTGGCCCTTAAGGCAATATCAAATTAACATTAGAGCTGGCCTGCCGGTATTATACAGTGGCTGTGCCGCTGTAACACCGTATTCACCGCTAATATTCATACTTGCCAACCCTCCAGATTTTCCCGGGAGTCTTCCGAAGTTCAGTGCCCCTCCCGAAAATCTCCCTGGGCAACCATTCGCCCGAATATCTCCCGATTTTCACCGGACAACAATATTGGGGGCCGTGCCTTAAAGCCACTGCCTTTAACGTTCTCTAAAACCTGTCGTCACGTCCGCTTATCCTCCATACAAACAGCTTCATAATGTAAGCGGCTTATACACACTCATAAGTGAATGCCATCCATACTTGGTCAACAGCCATACAGGTGACACTTGAGGGTGGCCGTATAAACAACTTTAACACTGTTACAAATATGTGCCACACTGTGAACTTACACCAAACAAGAATGACAAACACATTTCGGGAGAACATCCGTACCGTAACACAACAGAACAAATACCCAGAACCCCTTGCAGCACTAACTCTTCCGGGACACTACAATACACGCTACCACCTAAAAGGTTAATTTGTTCAACCTTGGCGCGCAGCTTTGTTCAGTTTTAAATTTTGGCCCACACTGTATTTGAGTTTGACACCTCTGCTCTAACCCAAATGGAAATTTAAATAAAGGCCATGTGGCTGGGGCAGCTTGGCTCGGATGGTACAGCGGCCGTGCCAGCAACGTGAGGGTTAAAGGTATGATTCCCACTTCCGACATCCGAGTCACTGCTCTTGTGTCCTTGGGCAAGATACTTAACCTACTTGCTCCTAGTGCCACCCACACTGGTTTGAAATGTAGCTTAAAGATTTAGATAATGAGTTTCACCATGTAAAGCACTTTGAGTCTCGTGAGAAAAGCGCTGTATAAATATGCTCAACTTCATTGTATTGTGGCAATATAAGCTATACTTGAGTTAACATCACGTCACCAAGGTAACCATTTTCTGAGTACAAGATTAATGTACGCATTGTTTTCCAAGCAAGTCTATACAATACTACATATGCACTTTTGTAATACTTTGCCCTACAATGGAGTACATATTTGTATTTTTTTCTACTGATCGTGAGGAAAAACTAACTTAGAAAAAGAACCCCACCAAATACCAACATCTGACATTGTTATAATCACCTTTCAGAATATAATTAAGTTGTGTTGTGTTGTCTTGAATTGAAAGTCAACACTACTCCCAATAAATTACCAAACTTGAATAGACCTCTTTTCCATAGCGTCCACACAGCTGTCATTTCACTGACAAGTTCTCTCTATGTATTTTTATCCTAAAAATTAATCTTGCAATCTTTTACCGGGGTATCAATGATTTTTAGACTAAATGGGAGAAAACTAACTCTCCTTGGAAGACCCCTTTTTCATCGCTATTCTAAATATGCCACGCCCTCTTGGTGTGAGGTCATGTACAGAAATGGTGCCCATTTCCCTAAATGTAGTATGGGAAAAGGCATCCATCCATCCATTTTCTACCGCTTGTCCCTGTCTAAATAATAATTTGGTCAATTAATTGTATGTTTTATTTTAGCCTGGCCTGAGATTATTTCAAATCTGATATAGTTAACATTATTGCAACAAAAAAAATAGAAACAAACCTTAATATCTTCCATGGACACCGTTATAGCCTGTTTCCTCATGCTTTGAAAACATCAGTAGAAAAGGATGCATAAAAGAACCGTGGCGGCTTTCTTTCTTTTTTTCTCACACTTTTTTCTCAGTTTTTCCAGAGATTCTGACTCAGTTATTCTCCCCTCAAGAGTGCTCCTGATTATTGAGTCTTTCAAAAATGTTTCATTCAAACTACGACTCAAACACTTCTTTTCGGAAGCCAGAATCATTAAAATGACCGCTGCAAATTACACTACTCCCGCTTGGTCCGTCCCATTTTGCACAAGTCATTTTGACAGGAGAGTTCCATATTTTCCTCATATTCCCCTCATTTGGAAGTGTATACAGGCTGCTTCTACAAAATTTACAACACAAAAGGAAATCACCTCCATCCAGTCTACTGTAAGTGACGTCCGCAGGCTGATGCAGGCCTGCCCACATTTTGGAGCTAAAAGGCAATGTTCCAAAATGTGCTGAAACTCAATAGAAGCAAGCCTAAAATCACAACTGTGTCTATTTAGGGGGACTTTGTAAACATAATCTTTAGGTCCATGACTATAATACAAACATACATAAATACATACATATGTACAATGTACATATATTTTTATTTTTTTTATTTTTTTTAGATCCATGACTATAATACAAACATACATAAATACATACATATGTACGGTGTAGGGCTTCACGGTGGCAGAGGGGTTAGTGAGTCTGCCTCACAATACGAAGGTCCTGCAGTCCTGGGTTCAAATCCAGGCTCGGGATCTTTCTGTGTGGAGTTTGCATGTTCTCCCCGTGAATGTGTGGGTTCCCTCCGAGTACTCCGGCTTCCTCCCACTTCCAAAGACATGCACCTGGGGATAGGTTGATTGGCAACACTAAATTGGCCCTAGTGTGTGAATGTGAGTGTGAATGTTGTCTGTCTATCTGTGTTGGCCCTGCGATGAGGTGGCGACTTGTTACGGTGTACCCCGCCTTCCGCCCGATTGTAGTTGAGATAGGCGCCAGCGCCCCCCGCGACCCCAAAAGGGAATAAGCGGTAGAAAATGGATGGATGGATTTACAGTGTATATTCATTCATTAATATATACATATGTGCACACATTGGTACTGACCCACATACATAGGTACCTATGCTCCCACATACACACACACAAATACAGTACATAGATACACACTCAGGTTACACCCATGTATATAATCACTTCTCGTCAAACATATATTAACGTTGTTCCTCGAGGGGAAACTGCAAAATACAGCACAGTGACAATGCTTAATCTAATTTTACTATAACAATCTAAAAGGTTAATACTATTCGCCTTTCTTTATTCCCCTCCATGTATCTGCTTTCTTTTGTAATTCAAGTTATCATTACATATATATATATATTTGCATTTGAAACCATTATTTTGTTGATAATAGAGGAAATTATTATTATTATTATTATTATTATCAATAATGCTATTTCTTTTTTTTTTTTTTTTATGTATTAATCAATACAACAAAACAATACATAATAATGCAATCAAATTCCAAAACCAAACCCGACCCTGCAACATACAGAATAGCAATAAACAGAGCAATTGAGGACACACACACGACACGGTACAATCTAAAAGTAGTGAAACAAAAATGAATATTATCAATATTTAGTAACAATTTCAAAATAGCAGTGATTAAAAATCCCTCATTGATATTATCATTAAAAACGTTAATACAAAAAATAATTAAAAAAAATTAACTACGCATCGCAGGCTTCACGGAGGCAGAGGGGTTAGTGCGTCTGCCTCACAATACGAAGTTCCTGCAGTCCTGGGTTCAAATCCAGGCGTGGGATCTTTCTGTGTGGAGTT
This sequence comes from Nerophis ophidion, assembly GCF_033978795.1. Lineage (NCBI taxonomy): Eukaryota > Metazoa > Chordata > Actinopteri > Syngnathiformes > Syngnathidae > Nerophis > Nerophis ophidion. Next base: position 54,665,996 of record NC_084621.1, on the reverse strand, counting down.
TGCATGTCCTCCCCGTGAATGCGTGGGTTCCCTCCGGGTACTCCGGCTTCCTCCCACTTCCAAAGACATGCACCTGGGGATAGGTTGATTGGCAACACTAAATTGGCCCTAGTGTGTGAATGTGAGTGTGAATGTTGTCTGTCTATCTGTGTTGGCCCTGCGATGAGGTGGCGACTTGTCCAGGGGGTACCCTGCCTTTCGCCCGATTGTAGCTGAGATAGGCACCAGCGCCCCCCGTGACCCCGAAAGGGAATAAGCGGTTGAAAATGGATGGATGGAACTACGCATCGCATCTCATAAGCTTAATAACACACTGTGTCCAATATTTTACACAAATATATAATAAGTCATATTTTGGTTCATTTAATACTTAAAATAAATTTCAATAATGGATCCCATATTCCAATATATGACTCATTATTATCTAAATTAGGGGCGGCGTGGCGCAGCGGTAGAGTGGCTGTGCGCAACCCGAGGGTCCTTGGTTCAATCCCCACCTAGTACCAACCTCGTCAAGTTTGTTGTGTCCTGAGCAATACACTTCACCCTTGCTCCTGATGGGGGCTGGTTAGCGCCTTGCATGGCAGCTCCCTCCATCAGTGTGTGAATGTGTGTGTGATTGGGTAAATGTGGAAGTAGTGTCAAAGCGCTTTGAGTACCTTGAAGGTAGAAAAGCGCTATACAAGTACAACCCATTTATTTATTTAAACTAAATGCAGTTTTTTCTACTGACCATAATTCTTTTATTCTCTGACATTCCCACAATAAATGAACAAGAGTTCCCTCAGCTGCCCGACACTTCGTACATAACTTGCTATCTACTAAACCAATTTTAAACAGCTGAGAAGATGTAAAATACAATCTATTCAATATCTTAAATTGAGTCAGCTTATCTTAAATGTTTCTACAGTAAAGGGCTTATTGCCATTTTTCCAAATATCATTCCATGATATGTCTCTTTCATCTAAAATGTTTAAGTCCATCATCTGGCACGTGCACACATAGGGCCCAATGGGTGCTTGAGCCCCTGCCCTTTTTTGCCTCGTCTTAAAAAGTGCCCTCTGCCTGTGTGTGTGTTGTTTTTTTTTTTTTTCCTTTAAACAACATTAATAAATTCCTGCTAGGGATGTAAAAAAACAAAACAAAACAAAAAAACAGCGGTACAAAAACTCAAAGTTTTCTTGAGCCTGCCACTTCCGCCAGAGAGAGAGAGAGAGGGCGAGTGAGTGAGAGGAGACACCCCTGAGGAGACGTGACAGTGGAGCAACTTGAACCTGTGAGTTATGGTCTAGTCGCCATCCACTTATTCAGCATCTAATATGGGTAATATTTCAGAAAAATGCTGTATTATTCTATTATTCAATGTGTCAGCTTCATTTTTTGCCGGACGTCGGAGCACTCGCATCAATTGAGCACGGCACATCTATTCCGCACAGAGCAGAGCGGATCATGAGGAAGTAGTGTACAAAATACAAAATAAAACACCGGGTTAATTTTCAAAATAAAATGCACTGTGTTTACAGCGGATCACATTTCTCTCACAGTAGAGGTTTAGATATAAAGTTGTATTGTGTTTCAGTTGTTTAGTCTGAGCATTAAGTGAGAAAGACCATAAGTTACAACTTGATGGTGTTTTCATCAAGTTAAGGGAAGAAGGAAAGATTTTCACATTGAAGTTTTTTCCATTTGGGTATTTATTTATTTATTTTTTTCAAAGTTCATGTTGCACTGTTCAATGTTCAATATTAAAGTGCTTATCTTTAACAATAAACAGCCTAATAATAAACCAGTGTTTTGTTGCGTTTCATGTCTTCCAAGCCTATGATAATGTGAATTAACTCATTATGACAATAATTTGTTGACACAAAAGAAATGGGAATCACTTTTACCTACAAAGGACACACAGCTAAGTAGTTAGCTCCCTATTAGCAAATTTGATTTTACATTAATTTCCATATCGTGTAAAGGACCAAAAAAAAATGTCCTGCCCTTTTCTGACTTTGAGCCCCTGCCCCTCTATAATCATGTGCACGTCCCTGTCCATCATCCATTTCTGAACACATGCATCATTTGCATTTCTAGTGTGGTGTTCATTTATTATTCCATAAAATAGTTTAATTAATTTCTTAAATGTATCTTGATTAAAAAGTACATCTTCCAGTTCATGACTATTTAAAGACATACTTTCAGAAGGAAAAAAAAAAAATGCTATTTCTATTCTTTTTTTAATCGCTCCATTTGTAGTGCAATAACATTCATTGTCAGTTCTGTATTATTAATATTTACTTCACTAACTGCTTTTTTGCTATCACTTTTCGTATCATCTTTGTACATGTCGTATATACTGATGCTGTTCTCTCTGCAAATTCCCTCTCTTTCTTCCTTTGTTTTCTCATTCTATCCCCTTCTGCTCCAGTCCAGCTGCGCCTAACATTAAATATAAATAATAATAATAATAAAAATAAGGCAACAAAGAAGTATCCCACACTTCTATTTTAAAAAGTAAATATGTACAGCAAATATGAGCATCTACATCAACAATATGATTTGCCTGGTCAGCACAAAAAAAAAAAAGAAATAAGACAATCACAGCAACAGCCGTGACTGAAATTGTAATCAAAGTCTTCCTCAAAGGGGAATCTCACGGGACGCAATTTTACAAGAATAAAGGCTCTTGACATAAAACACCCTTTAATGCAAACACTTACAAGATTTTAGAAATATCGCTTTCATTTTGCAGAAAAACTGCAACGGAAACTCAGCTAAAGTTGTCAGTTTTAAAGAGGAAGAGGAAGGTCCCGTATTCTTTTTTCAGTTCTCATGCATCCTTTTAGTCCTATCCATATGTTCTGTTCCGAATACTTTCAAAATGAAGAGAATATATATCACAATATGATAACCTTCTGAAGGATATGCTAAAAAGAGTCTCTCTCTCTCTCTCTGGTTCCTGCCAGTAGTGAGATGCAGGGTAGCTTTATCAGACTGGCACTCTCGACCCAGCATGACCGTTTTGGAGTATCACTTCCTCTCACTTAACTTTTAGGACAAGTCTGACCCCCTCTGGCATGAGATAATACTTTGTTAGATGACCAATAAATTATTACAATTTGATGAGATTATATGACGTCCGATCAGTGCATACTATTTTCACTGTTGGATTCTCACTTCAGTGTATTACAATGGCACTTGAAGTCTCTCTCAGCTCATGACTCGGGACACCTCACCATTTTTAAAGCTAATCTTTTTGACCTGTCACATCCTCAACAGACTTCCGCCAGTTCAAGTAAGGGCTCTGATACAGTATGTGTGTGTTGTCTGTGTGTTGACATTACGATATGTCTGCAGTTTTTAAAAGGCCTTGTGTGAGCTTTTCGACATTACGAGCCATTAAAAATCATTTATATTAAGTAAGTTGGCAATGACGGTGGTGAATTCAAAATGTCCATTTTCTAATTAAGGTATGACAAACAGTTAACCATAATCTAAAAGTATAAACAACACACTTTGTAATAACTTTTCATGTAATTCGTAATGCTCCTTATTGAGGCTACTTTTTGTTTTGGATTAAGGGTTGTAAAAAAGCCAACATGCATGAGTTTTGTTTTGGGTTTTTGCAACATTTTAGGCATATTGTCTTCCTTAAAGTGTTCAATGGTCATACTGTATTTCCAAATGCAAAGCCTAAAAGGTGTTTGTTCGACATTAGAGGTTCAACTGTAAGGGAATGTGGGTTTATTCCATCCTTCCTTGACCTACCACATATTCCGGTCAGGGTGACGGGAAGTAGAATCCTGGCTCAGTTGACTTTGGTCAGGCGAGTCAAGCTTTAGAACAGGGCTCTTCTTTCCTGTTCAGGCGCCTGTCGGATGTTTTTTTTTAATTACCAAAAAGCGGGAAATGTGCATCCTTTGAAAATATTTATATAATTTGTAGTGAAATTTTGACCACCAAAAGCAGGAGCACTGCCAAAACCGGATGTGATAACGCAACGTATGCGATTATCTGGAGGAGACGTAACATGCCTGTGGTGTGGATGTCCTTCAATATATCCAAGAACATGCAATATGGAAATATCAAGAGGGCGGTAGCCGCTGCTGCACTTTTAAGGAGTAGAAGCACCAGCTGGGGACACTGAAGTCAAGAGTCTCCAAACACGAGGACAGTTTGATTGATTGATTGATACTTTTATTAGTAGATTGCACAGTTCAGTACATATTCCGTACAATTGACCACTAAATGGTAACACCCGAATACGTTTTTCAACTTGTTTAAGTCGGGTCCACGTTAATCAATTCACAGTCTTTAATAACATCATAAAAGATACTAGATGTGTTGCTAGTGTCATGATCCGTAGTCTGGATCATGTTTAGTTTAGTTATTTTCTGTTAGTTTGGACTCCCTTTGTTGTTTGTGTACCTTTTTGTGAGTCAGTTTGGTCACCATGGCAACACATTAATTTCACCTGCTGAGGGTTCCAGACGCACATCTGTTTTTGTTAATTACTTCCTTATTTAAGCCTGCCTTGTCCCGTCAGTCGGTCTTGGTCCCTTGTTTGCGGTATGCAACTGTTTCGTTGGTAATTCTAGATTTCTTGTTACCTGATCCTGTGCTAGTGTTAGCATTAGCTTCTGTGTTTTCGCCACGTGTTTCTTTTCGTCTGTTTTTGTACCAGTGTTTTGTTATTAAATCATTCTTACCTTTTAGTTGTTGTCCGGAGTGTCTATGTTTGCGTTGGAGGAACGATCCCGCATTAAAATGCGACCCCCACGTGACAGAAGGGACCAAGCTTACAGTTCCTTCGCCATAGACTCTGAAGATGTGGAGCAAGGTACGTGGAGAGCAATGGAAGCGGAGACTCTACGCCACTCGCCCTTGGAGCGCCAGGACCTGATGTGGGGTCCTAATGGCAAGTTGATTCCGATCACCTCCGTATGGCCCGAGGACATCGATCCACCACAGTACCGGACGCGTCAGCGAAGACGGAAGCCGTCCAAAAGGGCTCCACTTCGCTACCGGGACGCGCCACTCCCTCAGACTCCTCCGGACAGCAAGACGCCACAAGCAGCAAAGTTTTCCTCGCCGCCGATGTTTGGTAATCCAGTAACTCATTTTGCCAAACAATTTTCAGATTGGGCTGCTAACAGAATGAACTCCGGCTACGACTTCACTCCATCCACTCTTCATGACGTCACTCCGCCCACTTCTGATGACGTCACTGAATCGGCGCGCGGCGATGACGTCATTCCGCCGGCGTCATCTAAGGAAGTCACGGACCATAATGTTCTTGTTGTGCCTTCTGTCTCCAGGTGTAAGTCACCTACAAAAGACTATAATTCAAAGATAAAACACTACCAGGACATTTTTTTGAAATTTAGATTTCCTCAGTCTTCTTTTGATTGCCAAGCTCCGCCCCCCATGGCTCTAGTCCCGCCCACAACACGGGTGGGAGAGGGAGATGCACTTGCTGAACATTTTTTAGGGGAGGATTCTACCCACCTCCTAACCTCCCTCCACCCACCCCGAAAGACGGTTCCAGACCGCAAGAAGTGCGTCTGGTATCCGCCCCTTGGGGGGGGACTGGGGCAGGGGGGCGGTGCGGGGGGAGTGGCACAACTGCGCCCAGCCAAGCCGCAACCTCCTCCTAGGCCGCCTCCACCAGCTCCACGACCAGTACCAGCACCAGCTCCACGACCAGTACCAGCACCAGCTCCACGACCAGCACCAGCTCCACGACCAGTACCAGCACCAGCTCCACGACCAGTACCAGCACCAGCTCCACGACCAGTACCAGCTCCACGACTAGTACCAGCACCAGCTCCACGACTAGTACCAGCTCCACGACCAGTACCAGCTCCACGACCAGTACCAGCACCAGCTCCACGACTAGTACTGGCTCCACGACCAGTACCAGCACCAGCTCCACGACCAGCACCAGCTCCACGACCAGTACCAGCACCAGCTCCACGACCAGTACCAGTACCAGCTCCACGACCAGTACCAGTACCAGCTCCACGACCAGTACCAGTACCAGCACCACGCCAAGTACCAGCTCTACGACAAGTACCAGTACCAGCTCCACGCCGCCAAGCACCGCCATGCCAAGAACCAAGCCAAGACACGTCTTCTGCTGCGTCCACGCCTGACACGTCTTCTGCTGCGTCCACGCCTGACACGTCTTCTGCTGCGTCCACGCCTGACACGTCTTCTGCTGCGTCCACGCCTGACACGTCTTCTGCTGCGTCCACGCCTGACACGTCTTCTGCTGCGTCCACGCCTGACACGTCTTCTGCTGCGTCCACGCCTGACACGTCTTCTGCTGCGTCCACGCCTGACACGTCTTCTGCTGCGTCCACGCCTGACACGTCTTCTGCTGCGTCCACGCCTGACACGTCTTCTGCTGTGTCCACGCCTGACACGTCTTCTGCTGCGTCCACGCCTGACACGTCTTCTGCTGCGTCCACGCCTGACACGTCTTCTGCTGCGTCCACGCCTGACTCGTCTTCTGCTGCGTCCACGCCTGACTCGTCTTCTGCTGCGTCCACGCCTGACACGTCTTCTGCTGCGTCCACGCCTGACACGTCTTCTGCTGCGTCCACGCCTGACACGTCTTCTGCTGCGTCCACGCCTGACACGTCTTCTGCTGCGTCCACGCCTGACACGTCTTCTGCTGCGTCCACGCCTGACTCCTCGTCTTCTGCTGCGTCCACGCCTGACACGTCTTCTGCTGCGTCCACGCCTGACTCCTCGTCTTCTGCTGCGTCCACGCCTGACTCCTCGTCTTCTGCTGCGTCCACGCCTGACTCCTCGTCTTCTGCTGCGTCCACGCCTGTTACGACGGCGCCGACGTGCCAACTTCCACGTCAACCATGGATGTGGCCGCCCCCTGGTCGTCCGCCACGCCAAGTGCATCCACCTCCCTGTCGGCCACGGATGTGGCCGCTCCCTGGTCGCCCGCCTCGCCGGCTGCAGCGGCGTTCCACTCGCCGCCGCCACTTGACTTTGCCTCGGTGGATTCGGGGACACTTGGCCTGGCGACCCACCGCCAATTCCTCCCTCCGCCCTCCCATGACTCTTGACCCTGCTTGTTTTTGTTTATGGACATCTGGTATCTGTCCTTGAGGAGGGGGTACTGTCATGATCCGTAGTCTGGATCATGTTTAGTTTAGTTATTTTCTGTTAGTTTGGACTCCCTTTGTTGTTTGTGTACCTTTTTGTGAGTCAGTTTGGTCACCATGGCAACACATTAATTTCACCTGCTGAGGGTTCCAGACGCACACCTGTTTTTGTTAATTACTTCCTTATTTAAGCCTGCCTTGTCCCGTCAGTCGGTCTTGGTCCCTTGTTTGCGGTATGCAACTGTTTCGTTGGTAATTCTAGATTTCTTGTTACCTGATCCTGTGCTAGTGTTAGCATTAGCTTCTGTGTTTTCGCCACGTGTTTCTTTTCGTCTGTTTTTGTACCAGTGTTTTGTTATTAAATCATTCTTACCTTTTAGTTGTTGTCCGGAGTGTCTATGTTTGCGTTGGAGGAACGATCCCGCATTAAAATGCGACCCCCACGTGACAGCTAGTTGTTTTTTAAATGAAGAAAAAAATCACTAAAATAATTACAAAAGTCTTCAGATCAACTTGTAACACTAAAATGAAAGTGGAAAATTTCTCTTTTGGTGGTTTATATTTAAAAATCGCTGATTTCCTCATTTATATCAACAAGGGATTTAGCTTATGACAGCCCATCTGATCGTCATTCGGAGAGACCCAGCATCCAGGCCAGCCGAGGCTAAGTCTACTCTCCCGTCCAAAGGCAAAACCTAGTAACTGACTTCTAGCTGATTTTGAGAAAACAAAGGAAAACCAATCTATCTTGATGCTGTCTTACAAAGATTTACAAAGTCATCAAACGTATAGATGTTTTCTTGAGCTTTCATTTTCTTGCCGATTGAGCCATGGATTGAATCTGCAATCATGAATGTGTGCCCTTTCTCCAGCTATTTTATCACGATCTCGGGTGGGCCCCATTCTGCGTTTGCACATTGGGCAAGAGCCATGTACAGCGTCCAGTTTTTATTTTGACCTCCACAGTTATCTGCCCAAAAGAGTATGCAAGGGGAAGAATCAAGAACAATACATTTAATGAAGGTGCTTGCAACGTCCTGGGCCAATCTTCCAAATATCCCCTCGTGCCATAATATCACATAATCAGGTTGACCGTCGGCCCCCATTCGTGCAAATGTCTCATTAAAGACAATAAGGCGACTGACAAAGAAGCTCCGATTGGTCCTTTGAGATGCTAGGTTTTTCTGTTGTATCTACGCAATTATGTGGTAGTTGCTAGGTCCTGCCATGCGCGTAACAGCTTACTTACGGAACAAATTACAATATCGCATACACTAATGTAAAGCATATCACCTAGGAACTCCAAAATTATTATCAGCTCAGTTTTGACCAAAATTTAGTTACTGGGTTTTGCCTTTGGACGGGAGCATTGTCCAGAGACCCCCAGAGACGCTAAGCATACAAAAGGCGGGACAAAGCCAAGCATTCATCTAATGACTGTCTAGTTCCACTGCAGCGGAACAACACACTCTCTGCTCCTCTGTTGAATTCTACCTTGGAGTGTGTCCACTCCGTCTAAGGTGCCATTCAGTATTTGACCTACACATTATGTCATTTAAAAAACTATATTTTATATCGTTAGAGTGCCAGTGGTTAACATATGTTTTCATAACTATATGATTGTTTTTTTTATATTTGAAGATATTCATTTGTGAGGTTGGTACACATTCATAACATACATGTTTGGTCCTTGGCCCTGCACTCTTCAGCATCTACATGCTGCCGCTAGGTGACATCATACACAAACACGGTGTTAGCTTTCGCTGTTATGCTGATGACACCCAACTCTACATGCCCCTAAAGCTGACCAACACGCCGGATTGTAGTCAGCTGGAGGCGTGTCTTAATGAAATTAAACAATGGATGTCCGCTAACTTTTTGCAACAACGCCAAAAAAACGGAAATGCTGATTATCGGTCATGCTAGACACCGACCTCTATTTAATAATACAACTTTAACATTTGACAACCAAACAATTAAACAAAGCGACTCGGTAAAGAATTTGGGTATTATCTTCGACCCAACTCTCTCCTTTGAGTCACACATTAAAAGCGTGACTAAAACGGCCTTCTTTCATCTCCGTAATATCGCTAAAATTCACTCTATTCTGTCCACTAAAGACGCTGAGATCATTATCCATGCGTTTGTTACGTCTCGCCTCGACTACTGTAACGTATTATTTTCGGGTCTCCACATGTCGAGCATTAAAAGATTACAGTTGGTACAAAATGCGGCTGCTAGACTTTTGACAAGAACAAGAAAGTTTGATCATATTACGCCTATACTGGCTCACCTGCACTGGCTTCCTGTGCACTTAAGATGTGACTTTAAGGTTTTACTACTTACGTATAAAATACTACACGGTCTAGCTCCAGTCTATCTTGCAGATTGTATTGTACCAGATGTCCCGGCAAGAAATCTGCGTTCAAAGGACTCCGGCTTATTAGTGATTCCCAAAGCCCAAAAAAAGTCTGCGGGCTATAGAGCGTTTTCCATTCAGGCTCCAGTACTCTGGAATGTCCTCCAGGTAACAGTTCGAGATTCCACCTCAGTAGAAACATTTAAGTCTCATCTTAAAACTCATTTGTATACTCTAGCCTTTAAATAGACTCATTTTTAGACCAGTTGATCTGCCGTTTCTTTTCTTTTTCTCCTATGTCCCACTCTCGCCTTTGGAGGGGGTTCGGTCCGATGGCCATGGATGAAGTACTGGCTGTCCAGAGTCGGGCCCCAGGATGGACCACTCGTCCAGAGTCGGGACCCAGGATGGACCGCTCGCCTGTGTACCAGCTGGGGACATCTCTGCGCTGCTGATCCGCCACCGCTTGGGATGGTTTCCTGCTGGTTCCGCTTTGGACTGGACTCTCGCGGCTGTGTTGGATCCACTATGGGTTGAACTTTCACAGTATCATGTTAGACCAGCTCGAGGGGGGGGATTGCCCACAGATGTGGTCCTTTCCAAGGTTCTAATAGTCATCATTGTCACCGACGTCCCACTGGGTCATCGTTATCACCGACGTCCCACTGAGTGTGAGTTTTGTCTTAACTTTCTAAGGAGGCTCAGGGTCCACAGTGTGGACAATAATGTTGTTTTATTAGGCAAACATTGAATCTGTCATCCGTTATGGCATCTCCACATGGTTTGGAAATATATCTTTAAAACTCAAAACCCAAGTTCAAGACCTTATCAAGAGGGCTGGTAAAATAATTGGCATGCAGCCCCCTTGTTCCCTTTAAGAAATATTCGTCATGACTGTGAGGAAGCTGGGTCTTAAAATCACCCGTGACCCACACCACATATTTCATAGTGAAATTGTGTTGATGCCAAATGGTAAACGGTACAGAACAGCAACATACAAACTCAACAGGTATAGATTTTCCTTTGTCCCACTGGCAATCAAAGCACTTAAAAACCACAGAACACCTTTCCACTTTGCATCAGTCCATCTTAGGTGAGATCGGGCCCAGCCAAGCCAGCGGCGTTTCAGGATATTGTTGATAAATGGGTTTGGCTTTGCATAGTAGAGTTTTAACTTGCCCTTACAGATGTAGCGACCAACTGTAGTTACTGACAGTGGTTTTATGAAGTGTTCCTGAGCCCATGTAGTGATATCCTTTACACACTGATGTCGTTTTTTGATACAGTACCGCCTGAGGGATCAAAAGTCCATAATATCTTCACTTACGCGCAGTTATTTCTCCAGTTTCTCTGAACTTTTTGATAATTTTACGGAATGTAGATAGTAAAATCCCTAAATTTCTTGCAATAGCTCGTTGAGAAATGTTGTTCTAAAACTGTTCGACAATTTGCTTACAAAGTGGTAACCCTCACCCCTTCCTTGTTTGGGAATTACTTAGCATTTCATGGAAGCTGCTTTTATACCCAATCATGGCACCCACCTGTTCCCAATTAGCCTGCACACCTGTGGGATGTTCCAAATAAGTGTTTGATGAGCATTCCTCAACTTTATCAGTATTTATAGCCACCTTTCCCAACTTCTTTGTCACGTGTTGCTGGCATCAAATTCTAAAGTTAATGATTATTTGCCAAAAAAAAGTTTATCAGTTTGAACATCAAATATATTGTCTTTGTAGCATATTCAACTGAATATGGGTTGAAAATGATTTTCAAATCATTGTATTCCATTAACATTTACATCTAACACAATTTCGCAACTCATATGGTAACAGGGTTTGTATAAATAAAGATTTCTACTCATACTATAGAAGTAATCATCAAATTAAAGTGTCCTCCTTGAGGATTGTAATAGAGATCCATCTGGATTCATGAACTTAATTCTAAACATTTATTCACAAAAAAATAAATCTTTAACATCAATATTAATGGAACATGTCCACAAAAAAATCTAGCTGTCAACATTGCATTGTTGCATTTCTTTTCACAGTTTATGAACTTACATTCATATTTTGTTGAAGTATTATTCAATGAATATTTTTATAAAGGATTTTTTAATTGTTGCTATTTTTAGAATATTTAAAAAAAATCTCACGTACCTTCAAGTACCCCCATTTGAGAACCAATGGGATAGTGCAATACGGAAGGTGTGCAATACGGGGGGAGTGTAATCTGTGATCTCATAACTAACTGATATACCTGCGCACTGTTCAATGTCTTCACTGTATTGTCGGATGAACTGTATGTACGTATGTATGTATGTATGTATGTATGTACGTATGTATGTACGTATGTATGTATGTATGTATGTATGTATGTACGTATGTACGTATGTACGTATGTATGTATGTATGTATGTATGTATGTATGTACAGTGTATGTATGTAAGTATGGAAAACGTTGTGTCTTGATTTTCTCCTCGGAGACAATAAAACTAATTATTATTATTAATTTTGGTTGCAGCGAAGAATATTTGGCGCATCTCTAACCATTTCCTGTAGCAAATGTCTACAAGTTGAGCACTGACTGGTGACTGGATGTGCAAGAGAGTTTATTTCTGCAGGGACATGATTATTTTCCTTACAATAAAAGATGACAACTTTCAAAAGTTCATAAGCTGTTATGTTTTTCAGATCCAGACTATTTTTCCTTAGTTTAAGGGGTGTGATATGACTCTTTTAATAATACAGGTTGCGAACCCCTGCACTGGACCATCAGTGATGGGTTTGTTTGAAGTGAAAACATATAATTACAATGACTGTACATTTACTTGTGCTAATTGTAGTTTGGAGAAAATGTGATATCAGGCCCATGAAAAAACATTTAGTGTGTGTGTGTGTGTGTGTGTGTGTGTGTGTGTGTGTGTGTCCAGGTTGTGATTAATGAGCTGAGAGCAAATTCTATCTCTAACTGGGTCTTACACTTTGTCACCGGTGATAAACGAGCAGGTCACACACTTTCACCCCTAAAGGAGCTGAATCTCCCTCACAATCGCACACATCTGCACTCTTGTACATACAGTACATGCAAGCATTCACATATACACACAAGGATGTTCCCACATCAACAGCAATTAAAAGGCCCCCTGCCTCTGATCCAACCCCCCCAGCCCAAAAAAAAAAAAAAAAACTCACACAAACACTCGTCCGGCGCACATAAACACACACGTTCACACGCACTTGTCACTCATTACCCAGAACTCTCTTACCCCCTGAGCCACCGTCTACTGACAGACGCTCACCCTGACTTCTCCCTGACACGTCCCCCGAGGTCAAAGGCCAACTCGGTAGTGTGAAGAGTGGTGGTGGGTGGAGGGTTGCTGGGGGTGGGGTGGTAGTGTTAAGGGGCCTGTGGTGCGGGTGGTGGGCTCAGGCCAAGGAGTGCACTCGTACGCCGGCTCCTTGTAGAGGGGAGACCGAAAGGGGGCACGTTGTTGAAGAATACTTGCGATAATGATGTTATTTGGGTACTCGCACGGCCTGCTCGGCAGCTGTTGACAGTAATGATGTAGTGCGTGTGCTTGTGTGAGTAATTAATGATTCTCACAGCTTTCCTGCATACCAGCTGTTGACTGAGGCAGGAAGTAGATGATTGATGGGAATTATTGATACCTTTCTTCTACACATGCAAGCAAGTACACACACAGACAGACAGACACACACACACACACACACACACACACATCATATCCATGTAACTCAGGGCAGCTGAATCCCTGATAGGACATTTCGTTTGTTACTCTTCTCCACTTAATCTTAAATGGACTCATCAGTCACTTGGCGAAGGAATGTCAATACTCTACTGTGTTTTAGGTTACCATCAACCATATGCTCCATGTTACCCACCACATTGAGTCCAGGTTATTTTGTGCTGCAAAAGGCCAAACAAATCTCCCTTACATTAAAACGTATAAACATTTTTTTTCTTCTATAATGGAGCAACCGACTACAAATCTACTATACATCCTCATAGTAATCAGCAATAACCTCTAAATGTATTGCTAAATTAATATAAAGAAATGAAAAAATAATTGTGGACGTTTCCTTCCTCTACCCCACGTTCGTCGGGTTGACAGGACCACACTACTGCCAGATGCAGAGTTTTACAACAGTTTTTATTTTCTTTTTGACAATTTCTCAATGTGCACTTTTATTGCTTTTCAGCCGTCTGCTTCTTGCTTGTCAGTCCCCTCCCCTCATGGTCTCTGGCGCTGCCAACAAAGGAACAGGTGATTAAATAACTCGTTCCAGCTGAGATATCCACTCACCTGTTGGCTGCTTCATGGCCGGACCCTGCACGCGGGGACCACGCCCCTCTCCACAATGCCTCTACCGCCAGACTCAGTCCGGGCACCCGACGAGTGGGCGCGGCAATCCGCGCGCCCGGCCTGTGGACCACCCGGAAGTTGTAGGGTTGTAATGCGAGGTCTCACCGGGTGATCTGCGCATTGGCGTCCTTCATGCCGTGGAGCCACTGGAGATGTTTGTGGTCCGAGCAGAGACTGAAGGCATGCCCCAACAGGTAGTAGCAGAGGGCCCCGACCGCCCACCGGACGACAAGACACTCCCTCTCCCCCGTGCTGTACCTTGCCTCCCAGTCCAACAGTTCCCTGCTGATGTAAAGCATGGGGCGGTCGACGTCCCCCACCCGCTGGGTCAACACTGCCCCCAGTCCCCGGCCCGACGCGTCCGCCTGCAGACAGAAAGGGATGTTAAAATTAGGCATGTGCAGCACCGGCTCCTCACAGAGTGCTGTTTTTTACCTTCTCAAACACCTGCTGGCACTGCTCCATCCACTGGACCAGGTCTGGAGCACCCTTTCGGGTGAGGTCAGTCAGTGGGCTGGCCAGGTCCGCAAACCGGGGAATAAATCGGCGATAGTAGCCCGCCAGTCCAAAAAACTGCCTCACCTCTTTTTTCGTCTTGGGGGGTTGGACAGGCTGCAATCGCCTCCGTCCCCCCCCCTCAAGTGGTACCCCAGATACTGTACCTCCCTCAGGCCAAGCGCGCACTTCACAACAAGTAAACACTAAACGTCAGACTGTACAAAATGTGTCTGCCAGACTTTTGACCGGTGCACCTAGAACAGCCCACATCACCCAGGTTGTATCCAGTCTTCATTGTCTTCCAGTTAAATTCCACATTGAGTTTAAAATTTTAGTCCTGACATTCTGTGCATTACATGGTGGGGCCACTCAGTACATCACTGACTTGCTATTCCCCTACTCTTCAGAGCGCAGCCTACAGTCTTCAGGGCAGGGTCTTCTAAAGATCCCAAAAACTTGTTTTAAAACCCGTGGAGACCTGGAATTCCAGGCTATAGCTACCAAACTCCGGAACAATTCGCACCAGTCCTTCAGTAATCTTGACTGTGTTGAAACTTTTAATAAACATTTGAAAACTCTTATGTTCAGTAAAGCTTTTAGTTAATACACCTTTTAACTATCAATTTTAATCCACTTTGTAATATGTTATGATGTCGCCCCTGGTGTCTTAATCGAATTGTTGTTTCTCTTCAGCTATGTTTTCTACGACCCTTTGTGATTTTATCTGTGAAAAGCGCTTTACAAATAAAATGTACTTACTTACTTACATGTTGATCACTCCCCGTTTATTTCGGGCATCGCATGTTACGACTCAGACTCCTGCAGGCGCCGCTCATCCGTCTGTGCGCACCTTGGGACACGACCACGGGCGCGCACATCCAGGGACGAGCCGCGCGCGTCTCCGCCCTGCAGCAGCAGCCAGCTACAATCGTTCACAGACAATCACCACACCTGCCCGTACTGAAGGACTTGCCTTCATAAGCCTGGACGACCTGGCATACCGGCGCCGGAGTATAATCAGCTTTACCTTCCCTGTGTTGCATCCTGAGTCAAGCTGTGGGCATAGTGCTTCCGGATTTTTTTCTGTCTTCCCTGCGCTTCTTGGTTTTTCGACTGCCTCCCTCGTTCCTCGACTCCTCGCTCGCCCCACAACTCTGACGCCTCTCTCTCGCCCCCTGATCCTGCCTGCCCCATGGACGTCCTTGTTCCTTCGCTCTCTTCAACACTTTGGTAAGACACAATCCAGCTAATATACACACATAGTCTTACACCATACACTCTTGAGTTTTCTTACACTTCATTTCCTTGGTTTATTCATTAGTATTGTTTATTATTCTTATTATATATATATTTACTTTATTTAAAAATAAATATTTGGACATTACTACCACCTGGTGTCCGTTTGCCGTCACTCTTCTTAGTTAAAGATAACATCGCAGCTGACATGGCACGCAATTTTCGTTCGCAACACGCGACAGTTGCATTTGCCTGTTTTCCCACACAAAATGACTTACTTGCTCTTCACCACTGGCGACTGTAACTTTGATTACTGTTTTGCTAGCTTCACGTTACAACCTTTTCGTTTTCTGCTTAGTATGATAAGTTTGGGTTTTGCTTGTGTAAATCGAATAAAAGCCTCCTACCCTCATGCTGCTGCTGACGCTGCCTCTCCTTTGCGTCAAGACCACTCCAATGTGATCTATTAGTGACAACATGATTATCCATAATCATGTACTATACGACAATTACAATACTTAGAAAAAAAATACTCATAAGATGTACAGTGTTAAACATATTTCATCTGTGGCGAGTAGATCATTTCCAAATAATGAATCATGAATTGGTGCCATTGGGGCCTGCAAAAGAGCTGGGGCGAGGCCATGTCAAGCTAGTAATGAAGTGAGATAGCTGAAAAATGAAGTGATTTGAATCATCATTTCATCAATCATCCAGGGAAAGTGGAATCCTTTTGGACAAAACGATGGGCTGAAAGTTGCTGTTTTGCCAGGAAATACGTGAGAAAAAATGACCTGTTTGTGAGCATGCCAGAAGACACTGAAATAGATCTTTGTCCAAAGAAGCAGGGCGTACACACAAGTACAGTGGTTCTTAACCTGGGTTCGATCGAACCCTAGCGGTTTGGTGAGTCGGCCTCAGGGGTTCAGCGGAGCCTCTGGCGCGGCGGTCAAGACACACCCGACCTTCCCTATCGACGTATTATGGACACCCCAAAACAATGTTCCTTTTGATTTTCCATCTGATTTGCAGGCGTGTAATTTGTTGTGAGTTCATGCACTGTGTTGCTTTTGTTCTTTGAACAAGGTGATGTTTATGCACGGTTCATTTTGTGCACCAGTAAAATAACACTATAACATAACTATAAAAAAACAAAAACATTTTATTTTTCACTAAAGAAGGATTCGGTGAATGCACATATGAAACTTGTGGGTTTCAGTACCTCCAACAAGGTTAAGAACCACTGCACAAGTGGTTCAGATTGTCCAGAATAGGGCAGCTAGGCTGGTTCTGGGTTGTTCACTAAGTTCCAATGTAAACCAAATGCATGCTTCTCTTTCCTGGCTAACAGTGCAGAACAAGTTGTCAGCTAATACTCTTATTTTCTTCAAATTGTAACCGCCCTGACATCGGTAGGTTGTGAGTTCAAATCCCAGCCGAGTCATACCAAAGACAATAAAAATGGGACCCATTACCTCCCTGCTTAGCACTCAGCATCAAGGGTTGGAATTGGGGGTTAAATCACCATACATGATTCCTGGGCGCGGCACCGCTGCTGCCCACTGCTCCCCTCACTTCCCAGGGGGTGTTCAAGGGGGTGGGTCAAACGCAGAGGACAAATTTCACCACACCTAGTGTATGTGTGACAATCATTTGTTACTTTAACTTTAACTTTAAATATTTTATCTGAGTTTTTAAATTACTTTGCTTGTTGATGATTTTTTATGTTTGGTTTTATATTGTGTAGTTATATTTATAAGGTAATTATTGTTCTGTGACTGTAAATTGTTTGCCTGTTTTCTTGTTGATGCTTTTATTTTTTTAATTGTTGTCTGTATTGCGTAGTTACAATGATATGCTTTTACTTGTAATTGTGTTGAGTTGTGGACCCCAGGAAGACTAGTGGGTTGTTGTGGCAACCAGCTAATGGGGATCCTTAATAAATATCAAATCAAATCAAGTACTAGTAGTATACATGAATTATTTTTCACAATGGAGCAATGTTTTTTTAGAATTTCTCTACATAAACATTGCGTCGCTGGGGGTGCCCCCGGCTTCAGATAGCATCTGTGTTTATCGTTACGTTAAATTGTTATCTATTATTAATGTATGTGCTTGGGGCAAACGCTATCATTTCTGCACACCGTGAGCTAGGATACAGTTTTGTGTAATGACCCTCTGCCAGTTATTTCTCGTTACTGTTGGCCATTTTTTGCCCTATTGGCATGGCGCGGTGGGTAGAGCAGCCGTGCCACAAACTTGAGGGGTGCAGGTTCACTTTTGCCATCCAAATCACTGCCGTTATGTCTTTGGGCAAGACACATCACCCTTGCCCCCAGTGCCGCTCACACTGGTGAATGAATTTGGTGGTCAGAGGGTCAAACTGGCAGCCACACTTCCATCAGTCTACTCCAGGGCAGCTGTGGCTACAAATGTAGCTTACCACCAACAAGTGTGAATGTGGAGTGAATGAATGATGGGTTCTCTGTGCAGCGCTTTGAGTGTCGAGAAAAGCGCTATATAAACCTAATGCATTTTTATTATTATTACTGAAGAGCACATTTTCTTAAGCTAATCTGTAGTGCCTCTGACCATCTCCTATTGGCCACAATATATATATTTCTAAAAGAGTGAGCAAACATGTGGAGTTGTATTAGGACCCATTCCCCTCTGCATGTGTTCAGTGTGTGTGTGTGTGTGTGTTTACAGTCAGCCATGTCCAGGAACATGTGGCTGCTATTATCACCACAATGCCTGGTCAGTGCAGAGGACCCGCCGCTTTTTGAGAGCGCATGTGTGTTTGCGTAAAGGCCCATCTGAGTTATGAGAGAAGCTGTTTGAACGTGATCATGTGGTATCTTTGGAGTGGCACGCTCGTGCGTGTTCGACAAACTTCACCCTGCTGATGGGTGAAGGGGGTTTATTGCCCTTGGTCCGTATACAGGACACACTCACATTTGGGGTGGAGTCCATGTTAAATAATTGCAATTTGACAAATACACCATTTTATTATGAATATGCAAATTACGGGCTGGACTGGATGCTGATTTTCTATTAACAAATGTGTAAACAATATGTGCTTGCAACTATAGAAAAACTGTGTCGAAGGTAATTTTATGTCTGTATAAGTATGGGTAAAGGGAACTAGTGTAAAAAATATATATATTGTATCATCAAACAACATTTTGGGAGGAATTACTGTAAAATAAAAATGTTGTGCAACCAGTTATGCACAATTCACAGATACAGTTCAACATGTTGGACTAACTACAGTATCTACATTAGAGGCGGCGGCATGGCGTATTAGGTAGAGCGGCCGTGCCAGAAACCTGAGGGTTGCAGGTTCGCTTCCCACCTATTGACATCCAAATCGCTGCTGTTGTGTCCTTGGGCAGGACACTTCACCCTTGCCCCCGGTGCCGCTCACATTGGTGAATGAATGATGAATGAATGATTGGTGGTGGTCGGAGGGGCCGTAGGCGCAAACTGGCAGCCACGCTTCCGTCAGTCTACCCCAGGGCAGCTGTAGCTACAGATGTAGCTTATCACCACCCGGTGTGAATGAATGATGGGTTCCCATTTCACTGTGAGCGCTTTGCGTATATAACAACAGAAAACCGCAATATAAATCTAATCCATTATTATTATTAGAGAAAAGTCTTTACACTCATCCACAATTTAGCTGTTGGTAGTGAACAATACTAATTAAAGTGTGCTGAACAGAGTCAATAAAGAAGGAAAAACAGTCAATTTTACTGCAAATTAACTTTTGCAGTAAAATTGCAAAATCTTGCACATTAACTTGTTGTTTTGAGCTGATCAATGTCTTTTTTTTTGTGGAGCTTTTTATGAACTTACCATTTTGCTGATGTGGGTTGCAATTGAATAATTCCTAACAACCGAAAATGATTTTCTCAGTTTGGAAAATGCGCATTTTGTCAGGTCGGGGTCGTATCTTTATGTGGGGTCGTTCTCCCAGGAAGCCAGACGGAAAACTCCGGACGAAAGCGTGAGGTAGGAATGATTTATTGTCCATAAATCATGCAAAACACAGGAATACCAAAAACCGTTCTGATAGCGTGGGAGCTATGGCGAAGCTTAGCACATGAACTTGAAGTCAAGAAAACAAGGAATACCCAATGTGACTGGTGCATTCGCAAACAAGGAAGCCAGACTGAGCGTGGCGAGCAAAGTGAATAAAAAGCCATGACAACCAAACCAAACTCAGAGGTGTCACAAACAGGGACTAAAAGAGTCCAAAACTAACAGAAAATAACAAAAACATGATCCGAACCACGGATCATGACACATTTGTTACAAATATGGAATTTAGATCATTTTTTTTACAAATTTTGCAGCATCAACTGATAACTCCACGTTTCTTTGCAAAACAGGCAAATTCTGTATAATGTCAGCCTGACCCTAAAAATAAGCAAAAATAGATAATTTTTTCAGTGGAATGCTTATTTCATCACTGTAATGAATTATTTTAACCAAAAAAAAATCACACCTTTTTTGGGTGGTCGCTGGACAGGGAGTGCACTCCATCATGACATCACCTTGTGGTCAGAGTGTCCGCCCTGAGATCGTTAGGTCGTGAGTTCAAACCCCGGCCGAGTCTTACCAAAGACTATAAAAATGGGACCTATTACCTCCCTGCTTGGCACTCAGTCAGCATCACGGGTTAGAATTGGGGGTTAAATCACCAAAATGATTCCCGAGCGCGGCCACCGCTGCTGCTCACTGTTCCCCTCACCTCCCAGGGGGTGGAACAAGAGGATGGGTCAAATGCAAAGCGTAATTTCACCACACTTAGTGTGTGTGTGACTATCAGTGGTACTTTCACTTGAACTTTATTACATTGACAGCTGAATCACAAGACAACAACAGCAGAGTAAACACACAACTAGGTTTGCCATTGGAGAGAAAAGTGACTACACACGTATCCTGTACATTATGTACACAGGCAATAAAAGAGCTTTTCTCACCGCACTGTTAACCTTTCTTGCTCTCACAGTCTCAAGGACCACTCAGATGTATCAGGACAGTGTCTCTGATTTCATCAAAGTTACTCATTATTGATGCTTTAATTTAGTTAAAATCAAAGCAAAACAGACACAAACCGTGTAAACTGATATTGGATGACATTGGCAAATTTCAATGCACTGAATAGTTTCAATCGCTTTCTGAAATAAAACTGAAAGTTCAGCAGTGAACTGTGAAAGATGAGTCGCTTTTGTTGAAAATTAGATTTTACCTCCTGATAAGAGAACAGAGTGAACTATCTAGTTGTACTCACGACTTTAAATCCGTATTAACTCTTCAAAAATGTATCTAAAATTGTAGATGATGGCATTCTCTAAGGTTGGCTGTAGAATCTTTCGAGGAATCACCTGAATATCGGGGGCAAGGAGTTAGACGTAAAGTGTCGCTTCAATGCAGGAGCATAAACTGGCTCTTAAAGGGGAACTGCGCCTTTTTTGGAATGTTGCCTATTGTTCATCATTATGAAAGACATGACAATGGATGGATATTTTTTACAAATATATTCTAAATATTAAATAAATACGAACAAAAGTCTGCTTACAACGGAGCCTATGGGATCAGTTCAATAAAGCCCTTAAAAACATCCAAAAATACATGATGTAAGGATATATGTACTGTAGAAACGGCCAAATTTATAATAACATTTAATATATATATATATATATATATATATATATATATATATATATATATATATATATATATATATATATATATTTATATATATATATATATATATATATATATATATATATTTATATATATATATATATATATATATATATATGTATATATATATATATATATATATATATATATATATATATATATATATATATATATATATATATATATATATATTATAATTTTAAGCATAATTTCAAAAACGCATCATGTTTGCTTTTTTTTTTTCATCACTAATTTTTGCTTACTGCATACTTAATGAGTACCAACAGACATAATAAAACATCACTTACTGTATAATGTCTGCTGTCTTTAAGATTATGACTGCAAGGATGTTCTTATACCCCATGTACATAAAAAATGTCTCATTCCTCGCAAAGAAGCGGGATGAGAATAATTGTTTTTCGTGTTGTCCTCGCTAGTTTCAGGTTCAAAACGTCTGTCAAAGTATCCCAACTTGTCAGAGCATATTCTCAGCCATCTATATTTCAGGTGAGAGGCATGATATATGATCTACGTTAAACTTGCAGGGAGCAGGGAAGCGAAGAGCAGCAGAGCACTCGATGATATAAACATAGTGATACACGGAAGTAATCACGTCACCGCTGTAAATTCTTTGTCTGCGTTAGCACTTATTATAACAATATTACTAATACCTGGTTAATATTCAAGTCATGAAAAGTAAATTGAGTATTGCTGGCGCTTTTTGAATGGTTATTTATCGGATTTTAAGGGCAGAATAGTGGCGCTATTTACGTTTATTTAAAATTTATAATGCATTTAAAAAATATATTTGTCGTCATTTCTTTCATAATAATTGTGAACGGTAGGTAAAACTCCAAAAAATGTGCAGTTCCCTTTCAAAGAAGCCACATCTAGTTGACTGCACTTTCACTGACATGTTAACTGTATGTATGTTTTGCTTCTGAAAATCAAAATTGGCAGTATTTTCACATAATATAACTGTGTTTTTGAATAATTGGGTGATAACTAACTGGACTTGAAACATATTGCCAGACTCGATAGGCTTGCCTAATCTTGGAGTGACGCTGTTTACAGATAAGGAGCCCATTTTCTCCATAGACAATGTGGATTAGGGCATGTCAAATTATTATAATCACTTAATTGCATGTTTTTGTCACCCTGGTAATGAATGATGTGCAATATCACAGATTTTATTTTGGATATAATACCGTGTAGAATTCAGGCTGGTATTGCTGATATTGTTCTGATGTTTTGTGCAAAAATACCTACAAAGTGTTGTAAAATTAAAAAAGTAGTGTATTTTAAATATCGCTGCTCTTGGGGTATTATCTTCAAGCAATTATCACAGGATGGAACAAACAATGTTGTGTTATTTTGCGCTGAATGTGTTATCTTTGAAATATTCACGCCTGTGTGTAGTGTCTTAAATAGCTTACGATAAAATGATACATATAATTGCTGTTTTATAATACTGAATGACTCATTTTAATTGTCAATCATTTTCTGAAACAAAGTTTGAAATAGCTGTTTTATAGCAATTGCAATGTAAAATTTAATGACACCGAGAATATGGCTTTTTCTGCCTATATAACATTATTGTAGAGTCATAAACTGTTTATTAATTATATTTTGGCCAGCAATCACTTTTAATTTATACACTATCTCAATGATTTAGCTATTTTACACTCTGTTCCTGCTCATGATATACATTATTTCAAATGATGACAGTATCAAATGTATCATTATTTTGATTAGAGAATCGATTTTAGTTCATAAATATTGGGTATCGGCAGTATCCATATGTCAGTATTGATCTACACATTACTACACCTCGGTCCGTGAATACTTCATAACTATGATCAACAATGTGAGTAAAAATAATCTGAATATGTGTTACAAAATCTTACGGTAGTTTGGACGAACAAAATGGCTCGGATTCTGCTTCAAATCACTGTACTCTTTATAGGTACTGGGTTTCACTATATAAAAGCACTTTGAGTCACTAGAGAAAAGCGCTATATAAATATAATTCACTTCACTTCACTTTCCACATCTCCTGAAGTATTTTGAGAAACATCAATGGAAGATGACACAAAATACACTGAACAAAAACATAAATGCAACACTTTTTTTTATTGCTCTCATCTTTCATGAGTTAAACTCAAAGATTTAAAATGTTTACTATACACAAAATAACTTTTCCTCTCCAATATTGTCCACAGATCCTTCTAAATCTTTGTTAGTGAGCATTTCATTTTTGCCAAGATTACCCATCCCACCTCACAGGTGTGGCATATCAAGATAATTATTAAACAGTACAATCATTGCACAGGTGTGCCTTAGGCAGATTAATTCAAATAAAATGCCACTCTGAAGTCTGTTGTTTTATCACAAGTTTCGTTTTGTTGCAAGTTTTGAGGAAGTGTGCAGTAGGCAGGCTGACTGAAGGAATGTCCATCAGCGCCGTTGCCTGTGAATTGAGTGTTCATTTCTCTACCATAAACTGTCTCCCAAAGCACTTGAGAGAATTTGGCAGTACATCCAACAGGCCTCACATCGCAGACCACATGTAACCACACCAACTCAGGACCTCCATGTTCAGCGAGTGCACCTCCATGATAGTCTGGAACCAGCCACCCGGACAGCTGCTGCAACAATTGGTTTGCGCAACCAAAGAATTTCTGTACAAACTGTGAGAAACCGGCTCAGGAAAGCTCATCTGCATGCTTGTCGTCCTCATCGCGGTTTCAATCTGACTGCAGTTCGCCGTTAGAACCGTCTTGATTGGGCAAATGCTCATATTCGATGGCATCTGGCAAGTTATTCTCTTCACGGATGAGTCCCGGTTTTCACTGTTCAGGGCAGATGGCAGACAGCATGCGTGGCATCGTGTGAGAAAGCGTTATGGACAACGAACGCAAGTGCATTTTATTGATGTAATTTTGAATGTACAGAGATACCGTGACAAGATCCTGAGGCCCATTGTTGTGCCATTCACAAGAGACAATTGCCTCATGTTGCAGCATGACAATGCATGCCCTCATGTTGCAAGGATCTGTACACAATTCCTGGAAGCTGTAAACATCCCAGTTCTTGTTTGGCCAGCATTTTCACCAGACATGTCACCCATTGAGCATGTGTGGGATGCTGTGGATCGGCGTATACGACAGTCTGTTCCATTTCCTGCCAATATCCAGCAACTTTGCACAGCCATTGAAGAGGACTGGACCAACATTCTACAGGTCACAATCAACAACCTGATCAACTCTATGCCAAGGAGATGTGTTGCACTGCATTAGGCAAATGGTGGTCACACCAGATACTGACTTTTCTGACATTCCCAGACCCCAATAAAGCAAAACTGGACATTTCAGAGTGACCTTTAATTGTGGGCAACCTAAGGCACACCTGTACAATAATCATGCTGTTTAATCCGCATCTTGATATGCCACACCAGTGAGGTGAGTGAAGTGAATTATATTTTATATAGCGCTTTTCTCTAGCGACTCAAAGCGCTTTACATTGTGGAACCCAATATCTAAGTTACATTTTTAAACCAGTGTGGGTGGCACTGGAAGCAAGTTGGTAAAGTGTCTTGCCCAAGGACACAACGGCAGTGACTAGGATGGCGGAAGCGGGGATCGAACCGGGAACCCTCAAGTTGCTGGCACGGCCACTCTACCAACCGAGCTATACCGCCCCGAGGTGGGATGGATTCTCTTGGCAAAGGAGAAATGCTCACAAACATAGATTTAGACAGATTCATGAACAATATTGGAGAGGAATAGGTATTGTGTGCATATCGAAAAGTTTTAGATCTTTGAGTTCAACTAGTGAAAAATGGGGGCAAAAATAAAAGCATTTACATTTCCGTCTAGTATTAAATACAGGTGGCTTACCTTGCTTTTCTCTCATCTGCTCTTTTTTCTCTATTTTTCCGCAGGTTCTGACTCAGTCTTTCTCCCTTCGAGGGTGCTGCTGATTTTTGGGATCGCATTTGGATTGAATCTTTTTAATTTTTTCCATTCAAACTCCGATCAAAACCCTTCTTCCTCGAAGTTAGAAGTATGAAAATGATGGCTGTAAATTACACTCCTGCTTGGTTTGCACCATTCTGTGTGAGTGAATTTGACGGGAAATTACCATACTTTCCTCATAATCCCATCACTTGGAAATGTAGCCAGGATGACCCCTTCTTTTAGATGTGTTGCTGCAACAATGCTTCTGGCAGACATATTTTGAACATTCTTCACTGTTAGACTTCTCTACCACAGGTTATATAGACATGGAAAAATCGACACGCTAAAGATTCAAAGTGGGGCCGTGCTATGGGAAAATAGATTTTTAGGGTTATGATTGATGCTCTATAACATCTATCAATCCATCCATCCATTTTTTACCACTTGTCCATATTGGGGTCACGGCGGGTCGCTGGAGCCTATCTAAGCTGCATTTCGGGCGGTACACCCTGGACAAGTCGCCACCTCATCACAGGGCCAACACAGATAAACAGACAACATTGACACTCACATTCACACATTAGGGCCAATTTAGTGTTGCCAATCAACCTATCCCCAGGTGCATGTCTTTGGAGGTGGGAAGAAGCCGGAGTACCCGGAGGGAACCCAAGCAGTCACGGGGAGAACATGCAAACTCCACACAGAAAGATCCCGAACCCGGGATTGAACCCAGGGCTACTCAGGACCTTCGTATTGTGAGGCAGACGCACTAACCCCTCCTCCACCGTGCTGCAAGATAGCAATAATCAATAATTCAAAACCCTTGGACATACAGTATGCAGATTGTGAAAAAAAAAAACCTCAAAAGCATCCTACAGTGATATGAGCTACGGTAGCTGGAGTGCATCCACAGCTTGTAGTCAGTGTATCATCTTGCATGTAGTGCTGACACACAGTTTGTTAAATCAGACTTCAAAGGAGAAGGCCTGATGCTGTTCTCCTCCATCTGTCTCAGTGCTGCTCACTGTTTATTGTTCCACCCCTACGTTATTTACTGCCGGCTTATTTCCTTCCATGTCTGATCTTCCTGGGGCCAGAGGATGCCCATTTTCCTGATTTATCTTTTAAATCAAAAGTGCCACATCCCTAGTGTGTGTGTGCAACATACACACACAAGCTCACGTGTGACGACAATGACAATAAAGTGTTCTTGTTTACTTGGCTGGCAGGTGATGGACACCTCCATCATTAGATGGATGACTGTCTGACCATCTCAGTTTAAACCTGTTAAGCCTAAATTGTTGTTTATTTATAGTAAATGATACTCACTGCCAAATACTGGGGTGGAACTTTTCTGAAATTAAAGCAATTGGGGTATAAATATTATGGAGTCATGAGGTGTTACTTGATTTAGAACATTAAATCGGGGTCAGTCTTTCTGTGCATGTGGAGCTAACTCTACTTTTCATTTTTCTGTCCATGGTGTACTATTTGATCTGTAATCACAATCAATAAATACATTTGATCATTTATCAAATCATCAGTTTTACATTGTAGTTTTGATTATTTTCTGCTGGCCAAACATAACCAGACATCATGATCATAATTAAAGATAAAAGTAATTCTTAATTTACTTTCCCTAAATATCTAAAAGTATTCATATCCTCTTCATGTCATACTATGCTCCCATTGCTATTGTTTTTAGGTTAGAGATTTTATCTAATCAGAATTCAATCAATCAATCAATCAATGTTTATTTATATAGCCCCACATCACAAATGTCTCAAAGGACTGCACAAATCATTACGACTACAACATCCTCGAAAGAACCCACAAAAGGGCAAGGAAAACTCACACCCAGTGGGCAGGGAGAATTCACATCCAGTGGGACGCCAGTGACAATGCTGACTATGAGAAACCTTGGAGAGGACCTCAGATGTGGGCAACCCCCCCTCTCTAGGGGACCGAAAGCAATGGATGTCGAGCGGGTCTAACATGATACTGTGAAAGTTCAATCCATAGTGGCTCCAACACAGCCGCTGGAGTTCAGTTCAAGCGGATCCAAGACAGCAGCGAGAGTCCCGTCCACAGGAGACCATCTCAAGCGGAGGCGGATCAGCAGCGTAGAGATGTCCCCAACCGATACAGGCGAGCGGTCCATCCTGGGTCCCGACGAGCGGTCCATCCTGGGTCTCGACTCTGGACAGCCAGTACTTCATCCATGGTCATCGGACCGGACCCCCTCCACAAGGGAGGGGGGGACATAGGAGAAAGAAAAGAAGCGGCAGATCAACTGGTCTAAAAAGGAGGTCTATTTAAAGGCTAGAGTATACAGATGAGTTTTAAGGTGAGACTTAAATGCTTCTACTGAGGTAGCATCTCGAACTGTTACCGGGAGGGTATTCCAGAGTACTGGATCCCGAACGGAAAACGCTCTATAGCCCGCAGACTTTTTTTGGGCTCTAGGAATCACTGATAAGTCATTTGAACGCATATTTCTTGCCGGGACATCTGGTACAATACAACCGGCAAGATAGGCTGGAGCTAGACCGTGTAGTATTTTATACGTAATTAGTAAAACCTTAAAGTCACATCTTAAGTGCACAGGAAGCCAGTGCAGGTGAGCCAGTACAGGCGTAATATGATCAAACTTTCTTTTTCTTGTCAAAAGTCTAGCAGCCGCATTTTGTACCAACTGTAATCTTTTAATGCTAGACATGGGGAGACCCGAAAATAATACGTTACAGTAATCGAGACGAGATGTAACAAACGCATGGATAATGATCTCGGCGTCTTTAGTGGACAAAATGGAGCGAATTTTAGCGATATTACGGAGATGAAAGAAGGCCGTTTTAGTAACGCTTTTAATGTGTGACTAAAAGGAGAGAGTTGGGTCGAAGATAATACCCAGATTTTTTACCGAGTCACCTTGTTTTATTATTTGGTTGTCAAATGTTAAAGTTGTATTATTAAATAGAGGTCGGTGTCTAGCAGGACCGATAATCAGCATTTCCGTTTTTTTGGCATTAAGTTGCATAAAGTTAGCGGACATCCATTGTTTAATTTCATTAAGACACGCTTCCAACTGACTACAGTCCGGCGTGTTGGTCAGCTTTAGGGGCATGTAGAGTTGGGTGTCATCAGCATAGCAGTGAAAGCTAATACCGTATTTGCGTATGACGTCACCCAGCGGCAGCATGTAGATGCTGAAGAGTACAAGGCCAAGGACCGAACCCTGGGGAACTCCACACGTTACCTTAACATAGTCCGAGGTCACATTGTTATGGGAGACGCACTGCATCCTATCAGTAAGATAGGATGCAGGATTCAGCTAACTTATGTTACCATGCTGTAAGAAATCTGCCCGGGGCCTTCAGAATCAACAATGCAGACGTCTGTGCACTGTAAGTGAACAGGCACATGCACTTGATAGATAATTGCGATAGCCAATGAGATCATGAGCTGTTGTCATTAAGGCCTTCAAGCTGGCCTCATATTGAACGTAACATTTACGTATCCTGTGATTGGATACTCACTGGTTTGAGCTGCGACGGTGCTATGTAAATCAGAAGAGCCATACCCGGGACCAATAGTGGATTATTTTCATGTAAACAAACAGAACACATACAGTTGATAGACCGTTACGATAGCCAATCAGATTACAAGTTGTTGATAGCAGCCTATCTAGGTAGCCTGACGTTAACGAGACTGGGATTAGATACTCACTTGTCACTCTAAAATGAGTATCCAATCACAAATTGCAATTTACTGAATCAGGAAGTAATGCACCACAGCCATATGGGGCTAGCAGAGGAATCACCAATACTCACTTTTTCAACCCGCAGAAAAAAAAGTTGATTAGGTGGCAGATTTTCAAGAAGGATTTAAAAAGAAACTACATCTTGTGAGACGACGTCGACCAACCCTGGAAGCTAGCTCAGCTGTACGCCACTTCCACTCGAATCAACCGACTACGAGAAGTACCACTGGCTCAAACGGCGCCGAATGGGTCCTATAAATTGTGAGTTCAAATATTTTATTTTCTTTATTTTTTTAAGTTTGATGTTTTTTAAATATAAATTGTGAGTTCAAATGTTTTATTTTCTTTATTTTTTCAAGTTTTATGTTTTTTAAATGTTTTATTTTGACAGTACCACAAAACATGTCGTTTAATTGCTGATGCGGGTTAATCCATTTTTTAATGCCCCAGAAAATAGCCCGTTTTGTTCACTGTTGATGCGTTTCAATGACAAGTAGTGCGTAAATGTGTTTCTGTATAGTATTTCTCCAGCAAAGGTCACATGGTGACATAAAAGATGTATTTTTAGAAGTAATCATTGAAGTCGGACATCACTGAAGGTTTAGATAGGAAACACACGGCCCGCCGCTGCATTCTGCATATTTAGTAGAAGCATTTAAGTCTCACCTTAAAACTCATTTGTATACTCTAGCCTTTAAATAGACTCCCTTTTTAGACCAGTTGATCTGCCGTTTCTTTTCTTTTTCTTCTATGTCCCACTCTCCCTTGTGGAGGGGGTCCGGTCCGATCCGGTGGCCATGTACTGCTTGCCTGTGTATCGGCTGGGGACATCTCTGTGCTGCTGATCCGCCTCCGCTTGGGATGGTTTCCTGCTGGCTCCGCTGTGAACGGGACTCTCGCTGCTGTGTTGGATCCGCTTTGGACTGGACTCTCGCGACTGTGTTGGATCCATTGTGGATTGAACTTTCACAGTATGATGTTAGACCCGCTCGACATCCATTACTTTCCTCCTCTCCAAGGTTCTCATAGTCATCATTGTCACCGACGTCCCACTGGGTCATTATTGTCACCGATGTCCAACTGGGTGTGAGTTTTCCTTGCCCTTATGTGGGCCTACCGAGGATGTCGTGGTGGTTTGTGCAGCCCTTTGGGACACTAGTGATTTAGGGCTATATAAGTAAACATTGATTGATTGATTGATTGATTTATTAGAGCTGCAACTCAGGATTAGTTTGATAGTCGATGGGTCAGCATCGACTAGTCAAACGTTTATTGCTCATGTGATCTTCTTTACATATTTGATTTGATTTTAATTCCTTTTTTAAAACTACTCCAATAAACTCTAATAAGGAATTGTACTTTATAACACTAAGTAGATGTGGTAATCACAATGGGAAATAAATCAAGATTCAAAATTCAAGATTCAAGATTGTTTTATTGTCATATGCACAGTTAAACAGACAGTTTGCCGTACAATGAAAATCTTACTTTGCTAGTCCACCCTTCAACAAGTCACACGGTACTTAGCTAAAAATAAAAAGATAAAACTAAAAATGTTATATACAAGGCACAGTAAGTAACATAACATTATTGGACATTCTGATTGACAGTCAATAGTATAAATATGGAGGTGACCTGGGTCACAGCAGTAGTTAAAAGTGTCTTTGGTGAACAGAGGTGAAAAGTGTCAACAGTGATGGTTCACAGTTCGGGGGTGGTCAAGGTACCTGTCTTTTTCAAAAGACAAAGTAAAAATGGGGGGGAGCTAGCATTTACAAGTTAGCATTCACAAGCCTGATGGCCTGTGGGTAGAAACTGTCAGTCTGGTAGTCCTGGATTTCAGGCTCCTGTATCGTCTGCCTGATGGTAGGAGGCTGAAGAGATTGTGTTGGGGGTGTGTACTGTCCTTGATGATGTTGTGTGCTCTCCTGGTGGCCCTGGTAGAGTACATGTCCTGTAGTGAGCGGAAGGCTGCTCCTGATATGTACTGAGCAGTTTTAATCACTCGCTGGAGTGCCTTTCTGTCCTTAGCAGTGCAGTTTCCATACCAGACCGTGATTGAGCTGGTAAGGACACTCTCAACCGTACTTCTATAGAAGTTGCTGAGAATTTTGGGTGGTATACCAAATTTTCTCAGCCTTTTTAGGAAGTACAGTCGCTGCTGGGCTTTCTTTATTGTTTGTTGGGTGTTGTGATCCCAGGTGAGGTCCTCGCTGATGTGAAATAGACTTAAAGTGTAAGATATCCTGTAAACTTAAATTTCAGAACAAATAAACCCCTGAAAACTATTTTTATCTTGTACTTCATTTAGCTTCCAATGGTCAACTAAAGGAATAATGACAAACATATTCATTATCAAAATAAAAAAATATTAGCATCCTTGATTTGCTTTCTATATACTAAGAGGTGGAACATGGATGGATGGATATTTTTTACCACAAGGAATATAATACGTGTCAACATGAACATTGCATATTCACTTTTCTTTGGTTGTCGCTTGACAACAACACACAATAATTAGTAAATATCCCTGTTAGATACACAACTGGCATATTGCACACTATCTAATCATTGTATATCCTCTCTGTGGAAACAAAACTGCTAGCATTGGTTTATAAAACAATAACATGTTGTGTAAATGCAAAAAAAACAACACAAAAAAAAACATACGTATATATATATATATATATATATATATATATATATATATATATATTGTATTGTTGCTGCAGCAGCAGAGAGTTTATTCTGTCTTGACACTTTGTATTGATATTTTGTATTACATTCTTTCGTCCCTTAAATGATAATATTTAGAGTAATTGTTATATATATAATTTTATGTATGTCCCTTTGGATAAAAGCGTCTGCCAAATACTTAAATATAAACATATAAACACCTGAAAGTCTTTATATAAGCTAAAACCACCAATCTTTTTCACTGGATTCAGAATAAAACCAAATTCTGTCTTACCCAACAATGTTAGTATTTAAATATTGTTACTTGAAGACTTATTCCTGTCTGGTTCAGTTGTTGACAAACCCCAAAGTGCAAAGAAGGAGGCAGGCATTGAGTAAGAAAACATGATTTAATTTGAACACTAAAACAAAACCAAAGAAAGAGTACAAACAAAAGGTGCGCACGAGGCGGATAACAAACTAGGCTATGAACAAAACACTTACTGTGACAAGAAGGAATTATGGCATGAGCAGAGTGCACAAAAGTAGACACAGCTACAACGAAGTGTTAATGACATTAACAGGTAGTGGTGACAAACAACCGGTAGGAGCGACAATAATCCAGCACTGACTGGAGGACAAAGCAGGTAAAAATAGGAGTGGGCTGATTGACACCAGGTATGGCCAGGTGCCAATCAGCCGCACATGAGGGGAAACAGCGCTCAAGGAGAAAGACAGGAAACACACAAAATAAGAGCACTGACAGGAAACAAAGACAGGAAAAACTAAAACATGGCCACACTGTCATGGACAAGCCTGACAATTCCTGGTTACAATTATACTATTAAGAAAGTATTGTCTTATACTTTGCCTAAAATGAAAATTCATCATATTCAGTGGCTGCTGGTGAATTTTGTTTTAGGTGAGGCTGAAAGTTTGTAAACCAAGCCTCTGTAGGGGGATCATCCTCCCCCAGAAGATTTATTTGTGATTTCCACATACAAATATTGAAGATCTTTGCTCTTTCTCAACTCTGTGGTAATATTCTTTTAAAAAAATACAAGTAATAGTAAGTTGATGTTAAATGTTACTTGTGAAAAATAATCCCACGATTCCTATTTCCTACAGTCCGCTCATTTGAGTAGGAAAACGCTGAACACAAGCCCGGCATCTTTGTTTTCTACCTGTTAACAGTCAGTTTAGGTTGCTCGCAGGCTCCTCATCACCACTTCAAGATGGCGGCTGAATTTCTCGCGTCACAGTAGCCAATGCTGCGTCTACTTGTCTACTACCATTTGTACAGGAAAGGACAGAGCAGGCTGTACTTCCTGAAGAGGCTGCGCTCCTTCAACATCTGTAAAAAACTCTTGTGGATGTACTACCAGTCTGTGGTTGCCAGTGTTCTGTTCTACATCGAAGTGTGCTGGGGGGGCAGTACATCTAAGAAGGACAGCTCCAGAGTGGAGAAACTGATCAGGCGGGCCGGTTCTACGATCAGAATAAAACTGGACTCACTGGTGACGGTGGCAGAGAAGAGGACTGTGGAAACACTGGTGAGCATCCTGGATGATGCCAGCCACCCTTTGCATAGTGTTATCAGTAGCCAGAGGAGCCTGTTCAGTGCTAGACTGCTTCATCCCAAGTGCAGGACTAATAGACTCAAAAACTCCTTTGTCCCACATGTCATTAGACTGTACAACTCCTCTCTGGGGAGGGGGCGGGGGGTACTAGGATGACAGGGGATGCAAAACAATAACACTGCAATACTTTTTCATAACATGGTCACTACTGCCTAGTTTCTCTTGTTATATTCTTATTTTACTGTTATATTTTCATTCCCATTGTTGCTTTTTATTTTTATTCTTATTTCAATAGTTTTCTATTGTGTTTCCATTTATACCCCCATTATTTACGTTTTACTTCTTAAATTCGATCCCACTTCGGTACACTGCTGCTGGAATTTTAATTTTCCTGAGAGAAGTCTCCTGAAGGAATCAATAAAGTACTATCTATCTATCTACTTATTAGATGTCGATGGTTAAAACGTCATTGCAATCACGGCAATCTGTTGCGTCCACTGCAGTTCGCTACTGTCACAACCACTGGCTTGTTAGTGGCTGTAACATTAAGGGAGACCACACCGATTTGTACATTTTAGCCAACAGATCTTTTATTTTACAACATGTATCAGTGATCAGTAATGTGAATTAACCAAGGAATGTATCAGTAAATGAGTGTTGTCCAAAAAGGGTGCAAGTGTGGTGCTAATCCCGGCCGTCGTTGCCGTGACCATTACGGTCACCAAACGAATGTGCCTGTGGGACGAGAGAGAGAGAGAGAGAGCATGAGAGAGAGAGCATGCTGATGGGAGGCCTTTTATAGGCCGCCCAATCAGCAGCGCAAACTCGCATTTCGCTAAATTTACTGTGAGGTTTGCTGCCACCAACCTCTGGAAAAGCGCTCGAATGCGAGCCAAATGTTCGTCCCAACTGTCTGAATGACAAACGGCGTCGTCCAAATAAACCGAGCACCCCTGCAGCCCCCCAACGACCCTATTCATGAGCCGTTGGAAGGTTGCAGGAGCATTCCGCAAACCGAAGCTCATTCGAGTATACGAGTACAAACCGGAAGAGGTAATGAATGCAGATATCTCCTGCGCTCTCTGCGTCAAAGGCACTTGATAGTAACCTTTCAATAAATCAAATTTGCTGACATAACGAGCACTCCCAACCTGATCCACACAGTCCTCGATACGTGGCAATGGAAAAGAATCTGGTCTAGTCACAGCATTTACTTTCCTATAATCCGTACAGAATCTATAGGTGTTATCTGACTTTTTCACCAGTAGACATGGCGATGCCCAACTGGAGTAAGATGGCTTGGCGAGACCATGATCAAGCAGATACTGCACACTGTCCTCCATACTCTTCTGTTTATCGGGAGCCACTCGATAAAATCTTTGTCGTATTGGGCGGGCCCCCTGTGTGTCAATGTCATGTTCAATTAGTGTGGTACAGGTTGGAGTGTCGGAAAACAAAGGCAAAAACTCAAAAATCAAATCCAACAACTGTTTACGCTGTACCTCACTTAAATGACCGAGGAGACTATCTAGCTCCTTTAACTGCTGAGTATTATCTAAGCGCCCGTGTAACACTGAATCATCAGGTGCGCGCACTTCATCCCAAGCTGCCACCTCCGGCCAGTTGAGCGGTTCCCCAACCCCAACGGCTAGACCCACTGGACTCGCAGCAATCCCACCCGCCTTGTCGGAACCTGCAGAGTGGTAAGGCTTGAGTAAATTCACATGACACAGTTGCTGTGATCGTTTACGATCAGGAGTTGAAAGTAAATAATTGAGATCTGACACTTGGCTCATAACCGTAAATGGACCAGAGTATTTTGCTGTAAATGGTGACCCCGGAATGGGCAGCAAAGCTAAAACTTGATCACCTGGATTGAAAACTCTGATCTTCGCTTTACGGTCATAACGCAGCTTCATTTTCACCTGAGCTTTAGTCAAATGCTCGGTTGCTTCTTTCCATGCAAGCAACAGCCTACGACGAAAACCATCTACATACTCAGTGAAACTGACGGGAGTGTTCTGCAGATCCAGATTGGCATTTAAAACAGACAGTGAGGTCCGGACTTTGTGGCCAAAGACTAGGTCATTTGGACTAAAACCAGTGCTTTCTTGAACTACACCACGCGCAGACAACAAGAGCCATGGCAACGCCTCCTCCCAATCTCTCCGCATCTCAACACAGTAAGCGCGCAAGAGAGACTTCAACGTGGCATGCCAGCGCTCCAATGCCCCCTGACTCTGTGCGTGATACGCGCTGCTCAAATTGTGCTTCACCTGCATCGACTTCAACGCTGCAGCAAATGTTCTGGAGGTAAAGTTAGACCCTCTGTCGCTCTGAATTACCTTCGGAATGCCAAAGACAGAAATGAATTTAGACAAACATTTCAATATTGACCTTGTGGTAATTGTTCTCAAGGCATACGCTGCTGGATACCGAGTGGCCTGGCACATGATGGTAAAGAGGTACACACAACCAGATTTCGAAGGGGGTAGTGGACCTACACAATCAATAATGAGATGCTCAAATGGTGTGCCAACAGACGGAATAGGTTGAAGTGGTGCAGGTTTAATGGGAGTACTCTGTTTCGCAACCTGGCAAACATGACATGCTTTGACAAATCTAGATACATGGCGTTTCATCCGTGGCCAGTAAAAATGTTCCAAAAGACGTCGGTAGGTTTTCTTAACTCCAAAATGCCCAGACTCTGCTCCATGGGCTGTTCTCAAAATCAAATCACGGTATTTGTCAGGTACCATCACTTGAATCACCTGACCTGCCACTTCAGGATCAACACCTGGCAACCACGTATGCAGCAAAACGCCATTCTGAATGAAGTAACCCATCGTTGGATCAGTAGAAGCTAAGGCAAAATATTTCTCAAAGCTCTGATCATTCTTTTGTGCCTCAATTAAATCTTGACATGACAGAGGTTCGGGCAGCTCAGGAACAAAAAAAGGCACAGATTTGGATACATCCGACGATTGCGCCTGCGTGCGAGACATTGCCCTAGTCACAGCACAAGCAGTAAACACTTCTGGGAATTCTTGACAACACGCGTCTGGCTCCTCTACAGATAACGGTACAGGTGTAACAACTGGAGGTGAAGAAACTAAACACCCACCCAAATTGTTCCCCAGAATTACATGGATATCCTGCATAGGCAGAGACGGTCTCACAGCAATAGTCACCTCCCCATTCACAAATCCTGAACACAAGTGAATTTTGTGCAACGGTACAGAAAATGACTGCATGCCTATTCCTCTAATCAAAATACATTTCCCAGTGTCAGATGCTGTGGAAAATGGCAAAACTGCTCCAGAAATGAAACTCTCAGATGCCCCAGTGTCTCTTAAGATTTTAACTGGAACTTTTTGTGTCTCTCCAACCAATGACACCCAGCCATCACTAATGAATGGAGCGAAATCAGACGCAGCTGACTCTACTGATTTCGTCTGCTCGTCTGACACCGATGCACCATCTTCAATCACTTGCTCACAATGAACTTCCAAACGAGGTAACGGTGTTAGATCAGAGACGCCAAAATCAACTGGATGCACAACAGAAACACACCCAGCTACCTTGGCATTAGATTTACGGCCTTTCAACAGCGGGCAGTCCTTTTTCCAATGTCCCTCCTGCAAACAGTAATGACATTTATTCGTCGGGCTTGGGCGAGATTTGCTACTTCCATTATCAAATTTAGGAACATTACTGGAATTGCCATAATTGGATCGATTTGAACTACGACCATAACGAGGAGAACGTTGTGGAGGAGAACGAGCAGGATCATAACGTTGGTGGCTATTATACCGTGGAGGACTGCTGTAAGGCTTACGTTTATGAGTCAACACAAAGGTATCAGCAAGCGAGGCTGCCTCCTCCACTGACTTTGCCTTTTGCTCATTAATGTAGGTTGCAATTCGATCTGGTACAATGTTCTTAAACTGCTCCAAAATCAACAAATCACGCAAATTTTCGTAAGTTGAGACAGACTCTGAAGTGAGCCACCGGTTAAAATAAGTACTCAACTCTCTTGCCACTTCAGCATGGGTCTGATTAGCACGTTTACGCCAGTTTCTGAAACGTTGTCTGTAAGCTTCTGGATTCAGTTCATAACATTTCAAGACCGCTTTTTTCACCTCAGCATACTTGTGCCTATCAACAGGTGTTAATGCCAAGTATGCCTCCCGTGCGCGTCCTACTAGTACAGTTTGCAAAAGCACCGTTCTATCCTCTTCACTCCACTTTTTGTCAGAGGCCATCTGTTCAAACAGTGAGAAAAACACGTCTGGGTCACGTTCGTCAAACTTTGGAACATACTTTACCATGCTATCCATACTTGACCCGGACAGATTTCCACTAATCTTACCTTCTGACATTAGTTTCAAACGATCCTGTTCAATTTTAATTTTCTCAAGCTGTACTGTAAGGTCCATTTCACCTTTTTTCAAATCCATTTCTTTTTCAAATTTGAGTCTCTCCATATCTGCTTGCTGTTGCAATCCTCGTTCTAATTAGATTTTTTCCAGTTCAAAAAGACGTTCTTTCTCCTTAGCCTGTTGCGCCCACTCAAATTCAAGTGCCTTCATCTCTCTTTGTTGCTCAAAAGTCAGTATGCCTACCCTCTCTGACTGCATAGGCTCTGACATACCCTTCACATGAGCGTCACCACCTTTTCCTGAAGGCAAAATGCTCTGCTCAGACAAAAACTCGTGAATGGAGTCACGCAAGGGTCCCTTCTTACCAGTTCTAATGGCTGATGACAATTCCATGCCATACTTTTCTGCCAATTGCAACAACTGTTCCTTATTAAGGGCAAACAACAATTTCTCAGATGGTGCTTCCACAAAAGCCTCCATCCTGCTCAACCCAGGCCGTCAGTACCAATCTGGCTACTGTACCAAACCAACAATGAAACTACTGAAAAAACAACCCAACCAAAAACTAGCTCTAATTACGCTAGGCTCTCTCTCTCCAACCAATCTAACCAGGTCTCTAAAACATTACAGTTATGTTAACACAGCAAACTAACCTCGGAGCATCCCCCTAAACATTTTCCCCCCACTAGACTAATCTATTTTCACACAGAGCCCGAGGACGAGGATCATTTACTCACCAATACCTGTGGAGACGTACCATCCCGACAAAGCCGATTCAGCCGTTTCTCCAAGGCGGTGCCCTCGCCCAGGCTCTGTGACAGCAGGAACCTAGAACCGTACTAGATGGGGATAAAGGCGACAGCTCCTAAGAGGCTGAATGCAATGCTACAAACTGCAATGAAACTCAACCAAGATGGCTGGAACAAACAATTCAGTGTCTACCTACACTTGCACGGTCAAACAAAGCCTCAAAAGTACAAATCAGTAGATCCCCCAATTAACTAACTGATAACAGGCCCCAACTGACTATCAGCAGTACACAATTAGTAACTCAGCTCTACTCACCTTCCTACGCTCCAAAAGCCAGTAGAAGGAATACTCAATACAAAGAGCTCTACGCACCTTCCTACGCTGCCATAGCCAGTAGAAGGAATTACCATAGCCTAAAGTTACTACCAAAGATCGGACAAGCCCCCATATGTCACAACCACTGGCTTGTTAGTGGCTGTAACATTAAGGGAGACCACACCGATTTGTACATTTTAGCCAACAGATCTTTTATTTTACAACATGTATCAGTGATCAGTAATGTGAATTAACCAAGGAATGTATCAGTAAATGAGTGTTGTCCAAAAAGGGTGCAAGTGTGGTGCTAATCCCGGCCGTCGTTGCCGTGACCATTACGGTCACCAAACGAATGTGCCTGTGGGACGAGAGAGAGAGAGAGAGAGAGAGCATGAGAGAGAGAGCATGCTGATGGGAGGCCTTTTATAGGCCGCCCAATCAGCAGCCCTCTGAGATGTTGCACGTCTTCACAGACCAGCTCCACCTGCGGGTCGGAGGACCAAAGTGCCCCAAACACTAACCGGCAGCAACCGACAGCTCCACCTGCGGGTCGGAGGACCAAAGTGCCCCAAACACTAACCGGCAGAGCCGGGCATGACACTACCTTATTCATACTTTTTGTCTAGTGATTTTTTTTTTTAAGCAGTGTTGCATGAGGTACCTACACATAACGTTACGTTAGTCAATGTATCATACACAGTAACATAGCGTTAAACGGCGGTCAGCAGCACCGCATATTTTAGCCACCTACAAAAACCCAAACATTGCCAAATAAAGGTCAGTTAAAATGTATACTATATTAGGAATATGTGTACATATTGCATAGGCCCCTGACATCTAAAAAGTACAACTTTGTTCATTGTTATGTTCATGTATTTGTTATGTTTTTCATGTGTACGCACACATTAACACACATTCAGCATGAGATGAGATCAATGAGATAAGGTAAGAACAAGATAGAAACTGCTGTGGAACAAGTTACAATGCAATATCCCATGAACATACAATGTCAACACTTGTTCAAATAAGTACAGTTGCACTTGTTTTTTCAAATGTGTTTATTCCGTAAAGGAATGAGTTAAAAATGTTAAATGCCTACTGAAATGAGATTTTCTTATTTAAACGGGGATAGAGGGTCCATTCTTTGTGTCATACGTGATCATTTCGCGACATTGCCATATTTTTGCTGAAAGGATTTAGTAGAGAACATTGACCATAAAGTACGCCATTTTTGGTCGCTAATAAAAAAGCCTTGCCTGTATCGGAAGTAGCAGACGATGTGCGCGTGACGTCACGGGTTGTAGGGCTCCTCACATCCTCACATTGTTTATTACCATAGCCACCAGCAGCAAGAGCGATTAGGACCAAGAAAGCGACAATTTCCCCATTAATTTCAGCGAGGATGAAAGAATTGGGGATGATGAAAGTTAAAGTGAAGCACTAGAAAAAAAAAAGGTGACGGCAGTGGGAGCGATTCAGATGTTATTAGACACTTTTACTAGGATCATTCTGGAAAATCCCTTATCTGCTTATTGTGTTACTAATGTTTTAGTGAGACTATAAAGTCATACCTGAAAGTAGGAGGGCTGCGGTGACCTCCAGTGTTTCTGAGGGAAGCCATATAGAGGAGCCAAGAAAGTCACAGCTACCTTTTTGACAGCTGCTGCAGGAGGACGTAAACTCCGCTCAAGTCTCCGGTAAGAGCTGACTTGATACCACAATTTTCTCATCCAAAAACTTGCTGGTTGGCATGTGGTAGAGAAACATGTTCGCTTGACCACTCTGTTCCATATTAAAGATTCACAACAAACAAAGAAACACCGTCTGTGTTTGTGTTGCTAAAGGCAGCTGCAATCCACCACTTTCCACCAACAGCATTCTTCTTTATAGTCTCCAATATTAATTGAACAAATTGCAAAAGATTCAGCAACACAGATGTCCAAAATACTGTGTAATTATGCGATTAAAGCAGACGACTTTTAGCCGTGAGTGGTGCTGGGATAAAATTTCCGCTCCAACCAATAACGTCACAACCATGCGTCAACATAAGCGTCATCATTCCGCGACGTTTTCAACAGGATACCTTGCGGGAAATTTCAAATTGCAATTTATTAAACTAAACCGGCCGTATTGGCATGTGTTGCAATGTTAATATTTCATCTTTGATATATAAACTATCAGACTGCGTGGTCGGTACTAGTGGGTTTCAGTAGGCCTTTAAATGACTGGTTAATCCTGCTATTATGAAGTGCAATGTCAGCACTATTTTTTTTTTTCCTGTAATTTCAAATGCACTTGTTTAAATGAATTAATACAGTGTTTTAAAAGTATACACAATCCGTGTAAATATATTAGTCTGTTGTTAAAAAGATTTGTAAGGAGTCAAAACTAAAAATGCAGGACTTGGGACTTGACTTGAGACTTTCTAGTCTTGACTTTGGACTTGACTCAGGACTTGCCTGTCTTGACTTGGGACTTGAGGGCTAAGACTCGAGACTTACTTATGACTTGCAAAACAATGACTTGGACACACCTCTGGTATTTGTAGACAGTCAAATGTCTCTGTGATGATAAATATGTTACACCAATGACCACCGAGTAGTGTTTTTTTTCACCCACTTGGTATCAGAGGTAACTAATAGCAGGTAGAGCCATGTCAAGGCAAGTCTGTAAACAAGGGACACTTGTCTGCAAGCCCATTGCTCGTTCTGAGACAACTATGTCTTTGCTCCTGTCATTATCAAGTAAAATGTAAACCAAATGCTGTAATACATCCATAGAAAATGGTATTTTTCCAATTAGCTACACTCTTGTAACTCAATACTGGTGGTCTATCGGATCTGGTCTTGTCAAGGCCATGATACGCCTGTTCTTTGGTTCAGTAGGATGCTAGTGTGGTCTTATTGTGTTTTGGGGAAAGCCCATATAGCCATTGCAGCTAGAGTGTGTGTGTGGGCGTGCGTGTGCGTGTGCGTATGTGTGTGTGTGTGTGTGTGTGTGTGTGTGTGTGTGTGTGTGTGTGTGTGTGTGTGTGTGTGCTGTATACGTTACAAAGGATGCATTCAAGCAAACCACATGAGATGCACACTGAAAGGCCAGTCTGTGTCTTCAAGCCAAGTTCACGCTACATGACTTCCGAAGCTGTCACATATTTGCAGTGTTCTCACAACAAAAGTTACTGGCTGTCTAGAAAGATAAATCTTAGGGACCTATTATGCTAAACCGACTTTTCTTCCCTAATAGTACCCGTTTTTTGTGTATTTGGGATCTGCATAAGTCCCGAAAATTGTTAATAAACCATGAAGGCATGGCGGATATATTTATAAAACAATCATGCCTTCTTTCATACCTTCTCCAACCGAGCTGTTTGGAATTCACCCAATTTGTGAAATCAAGGGATATCTCCATATATGGTCGAAATTTACCCAAGGAGCTTTGCGCATGTCTGCCATTGTAATCAGTAAGTGTTTTTTTTTTTTCTCTATCTTCTTGTGGTGGTGCAGATTGGCTCGCACATGCATCTTCCAATGTTGCCATTTTTAATACAAATCTTTCAGTAGACTCCATATGGAAGCGCTAAACACTAAATCATGGCTAACGGGGAGAAGATGCAGTCAAAGTGGAGGCACATGATTAAGGCCACCTGCAAAACGGCACATCCTGAAGAGGCAATCTCAAAATGGCTTAAAGATGGTCTGTAAAATATAATCTATGCACATTTTTGACCAACGAGTCACTAAAATAAAAAAGTGTTTTAAATGTAGAAAAAAAAAATAATTTGACCACTTTAAGTGTATTTGGCACAACAAGACTAAGTAACACAGTCTCACTAGGGATGGGTACAGAAACTTGGTTCTTTAATTGCATCTTTGCAGGGGCATGCAGTGCATTTTGTACTTGGGCCTTCAGTGGGGATTCAACCGACTTTAATCCACCTCCAAATGACAACCCTATCAAGTCATAACAAACCATCAAAATTATATTACATTTTATTTTACATTGAAAGTACTCTAAATGCACTTTGAATATCCATCCATCCATCCATTTTTTATCGCCTGTCCTGTCCAGGATCGCCTGGGTCTCAGACCCAATACATCAAATTTGTTTAGCATCAAAGCTAAGTTGAAATCAAATTACAAGTTATTTTGAGCAATACATTGCTTAGAAGTCAGTTCAAAATGCCAATGCCAATTTGAAGTCAGTCCAAGGTGTGGTCAAAACCCAATAAAACTGATCTATTCTTTAGACTGATTATTACTTTTTAAAGAAAGATTTGGCTACAATATGAAATTAAATACACACCCCGTTTCCATATGAGTTGGGAAATTGTGTTAGATGTAAATACAAACGGAATACAATGATTAGCAAATTCTTTATAACCCATATTCAGTTGAATGCACTACAAAGACAAGATATTTGATGTTCAAACTCATAAACTTAATTTTTGCAAATAATAATTAACTTAGAATTTAATGGCTGCTACATGTGCCAAAGTAGTTGGGAAAGGAGATGTTCACCAATGTGTTATATCACAATTTCTTTTAGCAACACTCAATAAATGTTTGGGAACTGAGGAAACTAATTGTTGAAGCTTTGAAAGTGGAATTCTTTACCATTCTTTTTTTGTGTAGCGCATTAGTCGTTCACCAGTCCGGGGTCTCCGCTGTCATATTTTATGCTTCATAATGAGCCACAATTTTTCGATGGGAGACAGGTCTGGACTGCAGGCGGGCAAGGAAAGTACCCGCACTCTTTTACTACGAAACCACGCTGTCGTAACACGTGGCTTGGCATTGTCTTGCTGAAATAAGCAGGGACGTCCATGATAACATTGCTTTGATGACAACATATGTTGCTCCAAAACCTGTATGGACTTTTCAGCATTAATGGTGCCTTCACAGATGTGTAAGTTACCCATGCCTTGGGCACTAATACACCCCTATACCATCACAGATGCTGGCTTTTGAACTTTGCGCCTATAACAATCCGGATAGTTATGTTCTTCTTTGTTCCGGAGGACACCACGTCCACAATTTCCAAATTTAATTTGAAATGTGGACTCGTCAGACCACAGAACACTTTTCCACTTTGCATCAGTCCATCTTTGATGAGGTCGGGCCCAGCGAAGCCAGCGGCGTTTCTTGGTGTTGTTGTTAATGGGTTTTGCTTTGCATAGCAGATTTTTAATTTGAATTTACAGATGTAGCAACCAACTGTAGTTACTGACAGTGGCTTTATGAAGTGTCCCTGAGCCCATGTGGCGATATCCTTTACACACTGATGTCGCTTTTTGATGCAGTACCGCCTGAGGGCTCAAAGGTCCGTAATATCATTGCTTACGTGCAGTGATTTTTCCAGATTCTCTGAACCTTTTGATGATTTTACGGACCGTAGATGGTAAAATCCCTAAATTCCTTGCAATAGCTCATTGAGAAATGTTGTTCTAAAACTGTTCGACAATTTGCTTACAAATTGGTGACCCTCGCCCCATCCTTGTTTGTGAATTACTTAGCATTTCATGGATGCTGCTTTTTACCCAATCATTGCACCCACCTGTTCCTAATTAGCCTGCACACCTGTGGGATGTTCAAAATAAGTGTTTAATGAGCATTTCTCAACTTTATTAGTATTTATTGCCACCTTTCCCAACTTCTTTGTCACGTGTTGCTGGCATCAAATTCGAAAGTTAATGATTATTTGCAAAAAAAAAAATGTTTATCAGTTTGAACATCAAATATGTTGTCTTTGTAGCATATTCAACTGAATATGGGTTGAAAATGATTTGCAAATCATTGTATTCCGTTTATATTTACATCTAACACAATTTCCCAACTCATATGGAAACAGGGTTTGTAGTAAAGCAATTGTATAAATACGGCCAAAAATCGGTCACACTGACCATGTTTAAAGCAATGCTAAATCAGGAGAATGGAGACTCGGCTGCAATACAGCTGAATGGCATAATTACAAAAGGACAGGGACAAGCCGTAGAAAATAGATGGATGGATGGAGGTTGACTCACTGCTGTGTACATGTTTGCAAGGACAAGTGTATCCAGTTCAGATCAGTTCAATTCAGTCAATCTAAGAAGAACAAGCCAACGCCTGCATAGAGTGGCAGCCACACAGACACCAGGTCAGCCATCGA
Organism: Nerophis ophidion; assembly: GCF_033978795.1. Taxonomy (NCBI): domain Eukaryota; kingdom Metazoa; phylum Chordata; class Actinopteri; order Syngnathiformes; family Syngnathidae; genus Nerophis; species Nerophis ophidion. The sequence goes on along the minus strand of NC_084621.1, from coordinate 54,621,120 downwards.
TAGGCCATCAGACATTATGAACTCCAGCAATAGCAATATTAATTTAACAACATGACAAGCACATTTTAAGACTTTAATTACATACACACTGTGGAGGGGCCGACGGAGGGGCAGGACATGCTTTGGCCCTGCTCAAGATGGCGGCCAGGAGGCGGAGAATACAGCTAAACAAAGAGGCGGGGCTTGCCGGGAGCGACGCCGCCACAATCCAAATCAGGTGCGTGACACACACACCGGCTCACAATGAACATTTCTCCTGACGCTGTATAAAAGGGGAGAAGGAGGAGCGATCGAGGCAGAAGGAGTTGGAGAGACTGAAGCAGAGATCGAGGAGTGGAAGCAGAAGAGTGCACGACGACGCGGCCGACTGAAGGAGAGCGAGGAGCGAGCAGGAGGAAAGGAGCTGAAAGAGCGACCGGACCAAAAGACAAGCTTGTATTTGAAAAAATAAGAGTGTCAAAACTGCTCAGCATCGATGTCCTTTCTGAATGGTCCATGCAACCCGCACGGGGATGGCAGGAAGCCGTTCACACACACTCACTGTAAGCATGTCGTTCAGAAATGGAGATCAAATAATTTCTTACGCTAAGACGAGCTAGCCAGCCTCTGGGCTGGCCAAACGGTCCTTACATGTTTAACTTGTGTTGCAAGGTCCACCTTGAAAAATATTTTTTTCTTAAATGTTCAACACAGAGTCAAAAAGTCTGCCTTACAAATTAGGTTCTTATAATGTCCGATTCCAACTTTGCTTCGGCCATGATCATGTTTTGTTTAGTGTTTGACTCCCTTAGTTCTGTTTAGAGCATACCTGGGTTTATGCTTTAGTTTAGAGTCTTGACCTCTTTACAGGCTAGGCTTTAGCACTAGTTAGTTCATTTGCTCCCCGTGCAACCAGCACGCGTCTGTTTATTTGTATCATGTATTTTTGTATTTTATATGATTTATGAGGAATAAATCATATTCTTACCGGTACGCTTCGTCCGGAGTTCCGTCTGACTTCTTGGGAGAACGATCCGCGCATTACCATGCCACCCAGGTGTGACAGCTTCTTGCTCCGTCAAACATTGTTTGCTCTATTGTCTGCAAATCACTACAAATGATTATTTTTATCAATTGTCTTTGATAAACCAATCACGGAACAGAAACATGCTGACATTATTGTGCCAAAATCTGATGGGTTAAAGAAACAGACACATTGCTCTCATAAGCTGCGTTCCAAGTATATATTAGATGTTTCCATTAAAAGGTGTTTTGCGTCATGAGCCGTAATTCTTGTAAAATCTCATCCCGCGAGACTCCACTTTGAGGAAGATATTGCTGCCACTGCTCCGAGATGTCAATAGAAGGCAGTGAGTGATTGCTCAAAGGCAACGTCCTTACGGCCCCCTCAACACTTGTTTGGGCATCCCTCCGGGCCTGCGGGGAAGGAAGACCAGGATTGCCCTAATTGTCCGGCTCAGTCGCCCTTTTAGGTCTTTGTTTAGGTGCCCTTTAAATGCGAAAAAAATGTTTCTTTCATGCTTTTGCCAAAAACTTCAATGTTGAAGCGTCTCAAAAACTACCACATGATCTACGTTCCCATCCTCACCTATGGTCATGAGCTTTTGGTCATGACCGAAAGGATAAGATCACGGGTACAAGCGGCCGAAATGAGTTTCCTCCGCCGGGTGGCGGGGCTCTCCCTTAGAGATAGGGTGAGAAACTCTGCCATCCGGGAGGAGCTCAAAGTAAAGCCGCTGCTCCTTCACATCGAGAGGAGCCAGATGAGGTGGTTCGGGCATCTGGTCAGGATGCCACCCGAACGCCTCCCTAGGGAGGTGTTTAGGGCACGTCCAGCTGGTAGGAGGCCACGGGGAAGACCCAGGACACGTTGGGAAGACTATGTCTCCCGGCTGGCCTGGGAACGCCTCGGGATCCCCCGGGAAGAGCTAGACGAAGTGGCTGGAGATAGGGAAGTCTGGGCTTCCCTGCTTAGGCTGCTGCCCCCGCGACCCGACCTCGGATAAGCAGAAGATGATGGATGGATGGATGGATGGAGAACGCAAAATTTTGTTTGCGATATTTAAGAGGTTTTTCGAAATATGGGTTTTTCCATTACCAGCTTTTTGTTATTGCTATTTTTAGGTTTGCCACATTTCTATGGATAATGGAAACGCAGCTTGTGTTTGAGTAACTACCGGCTGCACAACTAATTCTGCAGGCCCTCAGCAGTTAAAATCGACATGGCATCACATAAAGACTGATATATCAATAAACAAAACATACATATACTCATACTGCATACAGTAAAGCCAGGAGACACGCTACAAAGGAATATATTAGACTGTTGGTAATAAACTAATACAGTTTCATAGAACAAATTGTGCATAGATGCTCATGGAATTCCATAAAAAAACCACTCTTTTTTTTAAACAAACATTTATAAAAGAACCGGGTCGGGCACTGTTATCAGTTAAAATGTAAATGTTACCCATCCAAAATCCTCGCCAGGACAAAAATGTTAAACACTTACAAGAAGTGGCAAAGGAAAGTACACATGCACTGTGGTCCAAAAATAGATGTACGGGAGAAACAAACAATTTAAAGGCCTACTGAAATGAGATTTTCTTACTCAAACGGGGATAGCAGGTCCATTCTATGTGTCATACTTGATCATTTCGCGATATTGCCATATTTTTACTGAAAGGATTTAGTAGAGAACATTCACGATAAAGTTTGCAACTGTCGGTGTTAAGAGAAAAGCCCTGGCTCTACCGGAAGTCGCAGACGATGACATCGCAAGTGTGGGGGCTCCTCAAATATTCATATTGATTTTAATGGGAGCCTCCAACAAAAAGTGCTATTCGGACCGAGAAAACGACAATTTCCCCATTAATTTGAGCGAGGATGAAAGATTTGTGTTTGAGGATATTGATAGCGACGGACTAGAAAAAAAAAAAAAAAACGCGATTGCATTGGGACGTATTCCGGTGTTTTTAAACACATTTACTAGGATAATTCTGGGAAATCCCTTATCTTTCTATTGTGTTGCTAGTGTTTTAGTGAGTTTAATAGTACCTGATAGTCGGAGGGGTGTGTGCACGGGTGTGTTGACCCCAATGTCTCAGGGAAGTCGACGGCAGCTTCATGGACGGTCCAAGCTCAGCTTTTCTCTGGAAAGAAGCGACTTTTCAACCACAATTTTCTGGAAAGAAGCGACTTTTCAACCACAATTTTCTCACTGAAACCTGCTGGTTGACATTTGGTCTGGATTCATGTTCGCTTGACCGCGCTCTGATCCATAGTAAATTTTCACCTCTGGGAATTTTAAACAAGGAATCACCGTGTGTTTGTGTGGCTAAAGGCTAAAGCTTCCCAACTCTATCTTTCTATTTTGACTTCTCCAATATTATTTTTACAAATTGCAAAAGATTCAGCAACACAGATCTCCAAAATACTGTGTAATTATGCCGTTAAAGCAGACGACTTTTAGCTGTGTGTGTGCGTAGCGCTCATACTTCCTAAAAACACGTAACGTCTTGCGTACACGTCATCATTACACGACGTTTCCAAGACGAAACTCCCGGGAAATTTAAAATTGTAATTTAGTAAACTAAAAAAGCCGTATTGGCATGTGTTGCAATGTTAATATTTCATCATTGATATATAAACTATCAGACTGCGTGGTGGGTAGTAGTGGGTTTCATTAGGCCTTTAAACAGGTGTCATGAAAAGTAAGAGGAAAGAATATAAGAGATCATGTTCTGCAGAAAGAATTGGAGTATGTGTTTACAATTTCCTGCCCGGCATAGCTCAGTTGGTAGAGTGGCCGTGCCAGCAACTTGAGGGTTGCAGGTTCGATTCCCGCTTGTGCCATCCTAGTCACTGCCGTTGTGTCCTTGGGCAAGACAATTTACCCACCTGCTCCCAGTGCCACCCACACTGGTTTAAATGTAACTTAGATATTGGGTGTCACTATTCAAAGCGCTTTGAGTCACTTGAGAAAAGCGCTATATAAATATAATTCACAAAAAATTCACTCCACTGTTGTACCGACTGCGAACCAGATGCTTACAGAAAAAAATCTACTCATTAATCACTCAAACATTATACTTTGTATGCACAACCTCACATAAAGTGGTGGCTTTTATTGAGACACTTTATTGTTAACCTTAATTAAAGTGTAGAGGGGTTATAATTAACTTCATCTCAACATATCTGTGGTTCTCGCTTGAACCCCCCAGATAGTAAAACTCACTGGTCTGTTCAACCAGAGGACCTAAGACTTAACGCGTCTGCTTTATACTGCTGACTGTTTTGGTGTGTGCGTATGCAGACCCTTATTCATTTACTTGCATATTGATCTTTTATTCTATCCCTGCAGACATTGAGCTCGACCTTTCCTCTATGTCAGTACAAGTTAAGTATGGAGAGACAATTTCAGGGGTAAATGGTCTGTTTTAGATTTAAATGTGGGCTAAACCAAGTGCAATTTCGGGATGGTGAATTTAGGGGTGCTAAGCACCCAGTCACAATATGGCAAGATTGCAGTTCATTTAGATCAGGGGTTCTTCCCTTTCATCTTTCAGTATTCCTTCTTTTTGTTTTTCTTTTTTTTTTTTTTTAATTATCTTTCTAGCTATCATTATGTATACATATCGTTGCATTTGAACAACTTTATTGTTGATAATAGAGGAAAACTATTGGTTTTGTTCATGATCAATAGCGCTTTTTCTATTGGTATTTGTATTGCTCCAGTTTTAGTGTAAAAATGCTCATTGTCATTACTATATTATTTATTTCACTAACTGCTTATTTGCTATCACTTTTACGATCATATTTGTACATATTATGTATGTGCTGGTGTTGTTCTATTGTTGTTGTTGTTATTGTTGTATTTGCTGTTGTTGTTTTTGTCTCTCTGTCTAATCCCCCTCTTATCCCCACAATTTCCCCCTCTGTCTTCCTTTTTTTCTCTTTCCATCCCCTCCTGCTCAGGCCCGGCTGCACCAAATGATAATATAAATACATTTAATGAAGTCACATTCAAATAATATGATGAGAGAAGTATCCTACACTTCTCTTTTGTAAAGTAAATCTGAACAGCTGATATGGGCATCTACATCAACTATATGATTTGCCTGAGAAGCTGGACAGGACAAAAAAAAAAAAACAGATTAGGGGTTCCCTAATGTTTGTCCTTCAAGGGCCAAAGTGTAAAACAGGATATTTAAGCATTTGTTCAAAATTCTTGTGTTCAAACAAAGATTTATTTGTACAAAAGATTTCTCACATGCTGACAGTTTCAGGGGACATTTCCACCTTCATCAGAGCTGTTGTAGCTTTTTTTTGTTAGCCGAAACTGTCAGCAGGTAAGAAACCTTTCTTACAAAAAAGATTAGTTTGAAGACAAATATTCGGAACACAGTTATTTAAAAAGACAAGAAGAACATAATTGATTTACTTCGAATATATTCAAGCATACGGCAGCGTTCGAGTAAATAATTTAGCACCATGTCACCATACATAAAGAAGTAGAGCTCATAAAATTCAATAGACTACAACTATTTAGCCTTGCGGACATGCCATGAATAATTAATTGTATGAGCTTGACAGAAGTCAGTCTGGATATATTTTCAATTTGGGAAACCACCTTTGGCAGGTCAAACAAACAACTTGGTAGGCCAAATTTGTCCACAGGAGCCAGTGGGACTATGCAGATATGTGTCTATAGATGTTCTCATTCATCCATGTCATTCTATTCTCAGGGTATTGAATTCATCGCAACTGGACTGTTTCAATCAATCAATGTTTATTTATATAGCCCTAAATCACAAGTGTCTCAAAGGGCTTCACAAACGACTACGACATCCTCGGAAGAACCCACATAAGGGCAAGGAAAACTCACACCCAGTGGGCAAGGAGAACTCACACCCAGTGGGACGTCTTTGACAATTATGACTATGAGAACCTTGGAGAGGACCACATATGTGGGCAACGGCAACACCCGCCCCCCCCCCCCCCCCCCCCCCCCCTTTAGGGGACCAAAAGCATTGGATGTCGAGCAGGTCTAACATGATACTGTGAAAGTTCAATCCATAGTGGATCCAACACAGCCGCGAGAGTTCAGTTCAAAGCGGATCCAAGACAGCAGCGAGAGTCTCGTTAACAGGAAACCATCCCAAGCGGAGTCGGATCAGCAGCTTAGAAATGTCCCCAACCAATACACAGGCGAGCGGTCCATCCTGGGTCCTGACTCTGGACAGCCAGTACTTCATCCATGGCCATCGGACCGGACCCCCTCCACAAGGGAAGGGGGGACAGAGGAGAAAAAGAAAAGAAGCGGCAGATCAACTGGTCCAAAAAGGAGGTGTATTTAAAGGCTAGAGTATACAAATGAGTTTTAAGGTGAGACTTAAATGCTTCTACTGAGAGAGCATCTCGAACTGTTACCGGGAGGGCATTCCAGAGTACTGGAGCCCGAACGGAAAACGCTCTACAGCCGGGAGAGTTTTTTTGGGCTTTAGGAATCACTAATAAGCCGGAGTTTGGTTTGTTTTAGAAGACGTTTTGCCTCTAATCCAAGTAGGCTTCATCAGTTCGTGCTCATAGACTTAGATTGGTCAGATCTAGTCTAGCGGCTGGTGCCGAAACCCCAAATAATTATACTCCAACACCAGAATGGTGTGCCTAGGCAAGAATGTTTCAGTCCTATCGTAGAAAGAAAATGCTAAGGTTGGGGATTTCAACTAATTGGATGGGTAGTGGTAGATTCACAGCGATCGCTCCGCTACATGAAACATCATTGCTAACGTGGGGAAATTACACTTCAAAGACTGTCATTGGCATTGGCAGTGGGATTGCTTATTTGCATCTCAACAATTATGTAGGGATATTTTTCCATAAAATTCTTATCAGCGGCGGAGCAAAAAGCGTCTAGGATATACATTGGCGGTAAAATGTTATATGATGCACCCTTTCATTCATTACGCACAGTCTATGAAGGTCTCATTGGTGATGTGTAGGACGAATTCATACTAAAGGTTCTTTTTTTGCCCTGGAAATGACCACATTTTGTAAATACTATCCATGCCTTAAATCATATTCAGAAAAATGTGTGCAGACCACATTTGGTAGGCAAGTACTGTAGTTGAACTAAAATACAGAACATGATCCTCAAAATCTTTAGCTAATTTTGTTAAACCAAAGCTGACCCCACCATGGCTATTCTGTGTCATCAATCAGCCTTCTTCCAAAACAAAATGCTAAAACGGCGTGGCGCAGTGGAAGAGTGGCCGTGCGCAACCCGAGGGTCCCTGGTTCAAATCCCACCTAGTACCAACCTCGTCACGTCCGTTGTGTCCTGAGAAAGACACTTCACCCTTGCTCCTGATGGGTGCTGGTTGGCGCCTTGCATGGCAGCTCCCTCCATCAGTGTGTGAATGTGTGTGTGGATGGGTAAATGTGGAAGTAGTGTCAAAGCGCTTTGAGTACCTTGAAGGAAGAAAAGCGCTATACAAATACAACCCATTTAAAACAGAATTAATCTCACATGTATTAGTAATTTTTTTGTTTGTTTAAACAAAGATGCTGTAAATCACAAAAAAGAACATTCAAAATGGAGGGTTTTTTTTTATTCAACTGTGGATTGTAGTCAGGAAAAAGTAGTCAAGTATATTGTCCTAATTCGTTCTTATTTCAATAACATGCTACCACTGGAGGAGAGATAAACAGACGCATAACTAGCAAGCCACCACGACAATTTTGTACAAATCTCATTACAAAACTGATGGCTTGTGAAAGAAGGAGAGAAAGAACAGATAATAAAAAATAGTCTAGTTTAAACAAATGGAATTTGAGGTTTTGTAAGTTGACTTGGACATGTTTAAATAAGATACAAGGTAAAATGGTCTAGCTTATCACATTCAGAACAAAATTTAACCCGCAAAAAAGAAACATCTGTAGTGGCGCACATGTTGCTAGAAGAACAAGCTAGAACTACATTCTCTTATACTCGAACCTTGAAAATACATCTCCCACACATCTATTCTCATCTCCGTCCAATCCCACATCCCTGTCATTGACCCCAACTCTCATGGTGGATGCACAGCTAAAGAGTCCAAGAGGCCAGGGTCACTGCTACTGACAGGCAGTCTTCACTGATCTGTCTGTTGGCTAGACACATCCACACAGATTTGGTTCCTGATAACGGGGAACTTCACAGGACAACCTGACATGCGCACAAACAAATTCATGTTTGCCCGTGCACACATGTCTTGGTTTCTAGTAGCAATGTGCGGGTTAATACTGAAATATCGATACTAGATTTATGCCATCTTAAATCAAAATATTGACACTTGATACCTTAGTTTTTTGAGATAATACAGTGGGGCAAAAAAGTATTGAGTCAGCCACCGATTGTGCAAGTTCTCCCACTTAAAATGATGACAGAGGTCTGTAATTTTCATCATAGGTACACTTCAACTGTGACAGACAGAATATGAAAAAAAATCTAGGAATTCCCGTTGTAGAAATTTTAAAGAATTTATTTGTAAATTATGGTGGAAAATAAGTATTTGGTCAACCATTCAAAGCTTTCACTGATGGAAGGAAGTTTTGGCTCAAAATCTCAAGATACATGGCCCCATTCATTCTTTCCTTAACACGGATTAATCGTCCTGTCCCCTTAGTAGAAAAACAGCCCCAAAGGATGATGTTTCCACCCCCATGCTTCACAGTAGGTATGGTGTTCTTGGGATGCAACTCAGTATTCTTCTTCCTCCAAACACGACGTATTGAATTTATACCAAAAAGTTATATTCTGGTTTCATCTGACCACATGACATTCTCCCAATCCTCTGCTGTATCATCCATGTATCCATTTAATACTTATTTTCCACCATAATTTACAAATAAATTATTTAAAATTCCTAGATTTTTTTTTTCACATTCTGTCTCTCACAGTTGAAGTGTACCTATGATGAAAATTACAGACCTCTGTCATCATTTTAAGTGGGAGAACTTGCACAATCGGTGGCTGACTCAATACTTTTTTGCCCCACTGTATTTAATATTAACAGGAATGCAGTCTAAAAAGGTAACTAAACTTGTGAAAGAGGCAATGTGTCAATGTTAGAGGCTTTTGTTGAGTGTCGTTTACATCATCCATCCATTTTCTACTGCTTATTCCCTTTGGGTTCGCGGGGGGCGCTGGTGCCTATCTCAGCTACAATTGGGCGAAAGGCGGGATACACCCTGGACAAGTCGCCACCTCATCATCACGTTCAATATTTTTGTGTTCATGTGACTTTGTAATCAACCAAAAAGGGTCAACCATCTCTTTTTATCCAAACACAACAAAAACAACAGCCAGTTTAACACCACACACAAAAGTCCTTTTGGTGCGCTCCAAAATTTTACCAAACATGTTGCTACAATGAAAAACCAAAAAGTTAAATCCTTTCTCCTTCAATATTTGTGGCATTTATTGAACAGTCTGGGAGTGGTAAACAAGCATAGCTTCACCTTTTAGCCACCAATAGCGTTAGCACAAGTTAGCAGTAATAAAGATCCCCTCTGGCATTTTTTCCGCAAAAATCCGGTCTTATCACATTTAAAAACTGGCAAAGGTAGAAATCCACCCTTTCACAGAAAAAAATCCATGAGCAGCCTCGCCATGCTGCACCAACGCTGCAAATGATGGCTCCTGAAGTATTTTCATATAAATAATACACAGGGTATTTGTGACCGGGAAGTAAGTACTCTTTATTTAAGCCCTGCTTGTTTTGATAGCCAACATCCGATTATTGGTGTTACCTCCTAACCGGTCCGTCGTCACCCCCCTACGTCACATCCGTTCCCAGCACATATCACTACATCCCCCCCCGTTTAGTTCTATCACCTCCCCTGTAGACTTAGTTATAATAATTATCTGCAATAAACATAAAAACATAACATTCCTCAGAGAACCAAAATGAGCGATATCACTTTTAAGTATTTGTGCAAACATCAGTAAGTTGTACAATGTCCATCTTTTTTTTTTTTAAACACCTAGTCTGCAAAAACAATAACGTCAATGATTCAATAAGAGCCAACATAACCTGGACTACACATAGTCCTAGTAGTGAGAGGGCCTGTGTATAGCCCTACCACCTCTTGTGTGCCCGTGTCCTGGGCTATTGGGTGCCTGTGGTCTGGTGTGTCTGGGTTCTGGGCTGCTGGGAGACAGTGTGCCACAGGGTGGCGTTGTGGCCGTGTCCGGTGGCTCATGGTGACCCTCGTGAATGTCCTCCTCTTGGTGCTGCAGTTCAGCAATGTGGGTCTGGTTTACGCTTCTCTGCATGTGTGGGTTGTATAGCTCACGCAGGTGGCTCCTGCACCGTCTGATCAGGTTGCCATTTGGTATTTGTACAGCATAGCTTCTCAGCTCATTGCACTTTTGCACAACAATAGCTGGATGCCATGTTCCTCTGTCCTTGTTTACCACCGTCACATGCTGTCCAGGGCAGAGTGGGGGCAGTTCTCTGTGGCATCCACGGTCGTGGTGCTCCTTCATGTCCTCTGCATTTTGTTCCAGGTGTAGCCTATGTTCCTTCTTCCCTGGATCTGCTCTGCTTGGCAGCAGGGAAGCAATAGGTCTTCCAAACATCAGCTCCACAGGTGATGGCAGTTTGCTATCGATGGGTGTTGCTCTGACTTACAGTAATGTCATCTGGAGGTCAACTCCATGTTCCAGGGTTTTTGTTACAATCGATTTGATGTGTCTCGCATGGCTTTCAATGAACCCGTTGCTCTTTAGGTAGTGTGGCGAGCTTGTAACGTGCTTGATCCTCCATGTCTTGAAGGCCTGTCCTGTGTATTGAGTCCCCTTGTCCGTTAGGATTTCGACCACTCGTCCAAACAACGACATGTACAACCGCAACTTTTGTGCAACCATATGGCTAGACACCGGCACAGGTATCTCATCCACTATTGGGTATTTGGAGTACCTGTCTACAGTTTAAAGGAACTGGCAACCTTTGACCTCAAATAGGTCAGAGGCCAGAGACTGCCATGCATGACCTGCACACACTCTCCAAGTCATCATTCATTTTAATCCAGTATACACTCTTTCTTGCAAGTCAACATGTTTTTTCGATGCCTTGGTGGCCAACATGTAGTTGTGTCAGTATGTCATCAGTCATAGAGTTTGGAATGAGTATCTGTCTGCCTTTGAATATGACTCCTGCGTGGCGCAGTGGGAGAGTGGCCGTGCGCAACCCGAGTGTCCCTGGTTCAAATCCCACCCAGTACCAACCTCGTCACATCCGTTGTGTCCTGAGCAAGACACTTCACCCTTGCTCCTGATGGGTGCTGGTTTGCGCCTTGCATGGCAGCTCCCTCCATCAGTGTGTGAATGTGTTTGTGAATGGGTAAATGTGGAAGTAGTGTCAAAGCGCTTTGAGTACCTTGAAGGTAAAAAAGCGCTATACAAGTACAACCCATATTGCCAGCTCATCTCTGAAGGACCAATAGGCACGCAGATCTTTTGGTTTTGTCCTCGATGTTCTCCGGACCCAGCTATTGAGGCCTAAAACCCCTCCGCTCTAAAGATGGACAAACCCTGCTCAAGGATGATGTAGGTATCAGCTCCAGATGGCATGAAGACTTCCAAGAGCTCCTGAATCGAAACTCCACAGTGGAAATGGAAACCATCAACCAGATTCCTCAGCGGCCCATCATGGAGCATTTGGGTGATTCTCCTACCGAAAATGAAGTCCAGGATGCCATCAGGAAACTTGGTAACAACAAGGCTTCCGGACTAGATGGGATATCAGCAGAAATATTAAAGCAAGGTGGACCAAAACTCCTTTGTCACATCCACTGCCTCATTGGTAATATCTGGGATAACGAGAAAAAACCCAGCCGAACTAAGGGATGCCCTGATTGTCACCATCTTCAAGAAGGGCGATAAGGCAGACTGTGGCAACTACCGAGGCATCTCCCTCCTGTCCACAACAGGAAAAATACTGGCACGTATTTTGGCAAACCGGTTATTGCCGCTCTCAGAAGAGATCCTCCCAGAGTTTCAGTGTAGCTTTCGTCCAGCAGGGGAACATCGGACATGATTTTTGCAATTAGTCAACTGCAAGACAAATGTCGGGAACAACACCTGCCACTATACATGGCATTCATTGACCGTACAAAGGCCTTTGATTCTGTGAACAGAACTGCTCTATGGGGTGCCCTCTCTAAAATCGGATGTCCAGACAAGTATCTGAAGATCTTGCGACCGTTGCACGACGACATGACTGCAACGGTAGTCGGAAATGGTGGCTCCGAAACGGCTCCCTTCAAAGTTTACACTGGTGTCAAGCAGGGCTGCATCATCGCACTAACCCTGTTTGCTATCTTCATCTCAGCCATACTTCACCTCACCAGTCAAAACCTACCTGAGGGAGTCCAGTTCATATACAGGACAGATGGTGGGCTCTTCAACCTGAGTAGGTTCAAGGCAAAAAGCAAGATGCTTACAACCTCCTTTCAGAGCGTCAGTACGCAGATGACAATGCGTTAGTTGCTCATTCTGAGTTGGACAGCCAGAACATCATGGATGTTTTTGGCAGAGCGTACCGACTCCTAGGACTTCGCATTAACATAAAGAAGACTCAGATCCTGTACCAACCAGCCCCTGACACACCTTCCCAACCCCCCAGAATTTATGTGAACAACAACATCTTGGAAAACGTGGAGCATTTCACCTATCTTGCCAGTATTCTTTCAACAAGAGCTGTCATCAATGCAGAGATCCACCACAGCATAGGTTGTGGCAGCGCAGCTTTTGCTAAGCTCAGGAAAAGAGTTTTTGAAAATCGGGTCATCCAGACCAATGTCAAGTTTACTGTTTATCAAGCTGTAGTTCTGCCCACTCTGCTCAATGGGGCTGATAGCTGGACCACTTACAGCAGACACCTGAAGGCTCTGGAGCAGTACCATCAGGGAAGTCTGCGCAAGATCCTCAGGATCAGCTGGCAAGATAGGCGCACCAACATTAGTGTTCTGAAGGAAGCCAACATGGCCAGCATCACCACAACTGTCATTCGGCACTAACTGCGATGGACAGGCCATGTAATACGACAGTTGCCTTCCGAAACAAATGTTGTACGGACAACTGGTGGAAGGACGACGCACCCAATGAGGGCAGAAGAAGCGGTATAAAGATAACCTCGAAATCCACCTGAGGAAATGCTGCTTCAACCACAACATCTGGGAGGAGGTTGCCCACCAGAGGGTTTTGTGGAGAAGGAGGGTCCATGAAGGCACTGCAAAATTAGAAAAGGACCTCCACCGTGCCGCGGAATCCAAGAGGCAACAAAGAAAGGAGAGATGCACTACCAAAACAGCTCCTCAGTCCACTACCACCACCACCAACACGGCAATCACCTACATATGCCCCCACTGCAATAGTCTGTGGATCACGGATCGGCCTCTACAGCCACCTGAGGACCCACAGATGACCAGACCCACCAACAGGAGGACTATCATACTCGCTTCGAGTGATCGCCGATGATGATGACAATGAGGGCTATGCCCAATCCTTTCTGTGACGCGTCAACCTCGATCATTGAAGGAGTGTTTGGGTCATAGTCTTTCAGACATTCATGCTTGGTGACTGTTGACTTCAGGTCTTCGAAGCACTCCTGGTGGTCAGTGTCCCATGTCCATGGTGCTTCGTTTTTCAGTAGCCCCCACAAGGTGTGAGCTTTATCTGCAAACTTTGGTATACATGGGGACAAGTAAGTCAGCATCCCTATGAAACTGTGCAGATCCTCTTTGTTTAGGGGTGTTGGCATTTTCTGTATGTCCTTAATCTTGGCTTGGTCTGGCCTGATGCCTTTTGCTGTGTACATGTTGCCAAAGAATGTAATGCTGTCTTGTTTTATTGTGCATTTTTCACTGTTGAACACAACACTTGCCTCAACGGCTCGTTCCATCAGGTTGATTATGTTCCTGTCATGCATTTCCTCGGCTATGCTGACGACACCCCGCGGCCCCTCCAGGATCTGGTCCATCTTGGCCTGGAAGAGGTCTTGAGAGACACTCAGACTGAATGTGAAGCACTTCCAGCAGTACCTGCCGAATGGTTGTTATGAATGTTGTTAGGGGTTGTGATTCTTAATCAAGGCGTATAGACCAATACCCTGATTTTGCATCAAGTTTGCTGAATATCTTCGCCCTTGCAAACCCTGGGTTCAGTTCCTCCACAGTTGGAATTTTGTGTGGGTACCGCTGAAGGCCGGCATTCATTTTTTTAGGGTCCAGGCATATCCTAAGTGACCCGTCCTTTTTGGTGCTGTATGTCAGACTGGAGCACCAGTCTGTATGCTCTTCCACCTTCCGTATCACATCTTGCTCTACCATTTTATTCAGCTCTGCTTGCAACTTTTCCTTTATGTGGATACTGCATTTCCATGGAGGTCGATGAATGGTTCAGCATCCTTTTTTAAATAGAGACTGACGGTTCCCTTGAAATTGCCTATCTTGTCAAACTGGTCTGGATAAGCTGACTTTAAGTCCGTGATGGTTGTTATCCTCTTCAGTGGTCCTGTCCCTCTGTCTCTGGCACTGTCCATCTCCTTCACTGTGTCGACATTGACAGTTACCAGGTTCAATATTTCGCTCGTCGGCAGTCCAACTACAGCCGGACCAGGTACATCCACTACATAGAACTTGGTGTTGATCCATTTGGATTCTTTGTATTGACACGGAATCTCAATGGTTCCCAGGCTGGGGATCTGATGACCACTGTATGCTGATAGCCTCCTGTAGTTTTTCTTCAGCTTTTTCTGTGCACATGCATCCTTGCCATACATCTGCTTGAAGGTGCCTAGTGGTAGTGTGTTGCCAGATGCTCCTGTGTCTATTTTTAGGCGGAGTGTGTATCCGTAACCCCGTAAGTCAGGTGGTCTCACTTTCAATGTTGTGTATGCCTCCGAGCCGTCTATGGTGTAGATATGAGACTCAACACATAGCCGGTTGTGGCTCCTGGTGGTTTGTTGTTTGTCACGTGTCTGTTGTGGTGGGGGGGACTTACT
Organism: Nerophis ophidion; assembly: GCF_033978795.1. Taxonomy (NCBI): domain Eukaryota; kingdom Metazoa; phylum Chordata; class Actinopteri; order Syngnathiformes; family Syngnathidae; genus Nerophis; species Nerophis ophidion. The sequence continues at coordinate 54,606,067 of NC_084621.1, read as the reverse complement.
CCTTTGGCCCCCACTCCGTCTGCAGCGTTTCTGTCTCTGCTGCTTGCTTTTCCTACAGTACTTCGCCCAATGGCCTCTTGCACCACAGGCAGAGCATTCATCATTATACGCGGGACACTCACAGGGTTTATGGCTCCTACCACAATTTGGGCACGTCCGCCCTCTGTCCACGGTGTGGATTTTCTCACTGTGTGACATGCCAAGTTGCTGTAACTGTTCGTTACCTGCTGATAGGGCTTCGTATTTCCGCCCTTCTGTTAGTACATCTACCAGAGAGAGGCCTTTGGGTTTGCTATCAGGTCATTTCTGAGAGCATCATGAGGTGTACTATCAATGATGAGTTCAATTAGACCTTCGTTGAGCTCTTCATCGGTAAACTGGCACTTTTGAGCTAATGCTCTCATTTGGCTTTTGCCTATACTGTATTAGGGGGGGTCTATGGATCCTAATATTCACATTCAGTTTCAACTGACCTTTATAAAAATCCCATAGTTTAGCAGGCTTCTTTTTGACATCCTCACTGAGAGCAGTGGCATTCAGCCGTTTTAGTCCTTCATCTCCAATGCCACGACATATTGTCCTTGCTTGCCTAGCAGCGTCTGTTATTTCTTCAACCTCTAGGTAAAGAATAATTTTCTGTTCAAACAGTGATATGGCCTCACTCAGGTCCGGGTCGGTCCAGTTCATGGTCAAAAGGTGTGTAGCCATGGCGTGCTCCCGCTTGGGCTGCTCCCGACGTGCAGACCGCCGCTATCGGTTAGCTCGGCTCCTCCCGTGTAGTGCGGGCGACGACAGAATTATCCTCGGACAATTCCTTCTCTCATTCTGCTCCGTGGGTGATCTCCTTTTTCACCGCTGCCACCAAGAAGTATTTTCATATAAATAATACACAGGGTATTTGTGAGTGGTAAGCACTCTTTATTATAGCCCCGCTTGTTTTTGATAGCCAACATCCGACTAGTGGTGTTACCTCCTAACCGGTCCGTCGTCACCCCCCTACGTGAAATCCGTTTCCCGTCACATATCACTACAGCTCCTCTTTTTAAACTTTCCCAAACAACCACGGCTCGCCTGAAATTGTTCTTCCGTGCTGAGTTCCAGTATGGTTACCTTTGGAAATCAAGTCGCAATTTAAATGGCGAGCCTTCTCTCAAATAATAGCCTCAGAAATGCTATCGCCGGCAAGCTGCTTGTCATTTAGCTACACTAGCCACAGCTTTTCCACCTGGTCTTGCACTTTTTCTCCTTTCTGCAAAAATATTTAACTCCTTCAGCAAAGTCAGCAACCACACTGCAAAACCTGAAATCTAAGTAAGATTAAATATCTCAAATAAGGGTGATATTTGCTTATTTTCTGTCCGATAAGATAATTATTCTCACTAAGCAGATTTTATGTTAAGTGTTTTACTTGTTTTAAGGGTTTTGGTTTTAAATGATATCATTAAGACATTACAGCTTGTTGCTGAGATTTTATGACTTATAAAAAAAAATCATGACTTCGACACAAGTTTTTCTCATAATTAAAAGTGATGACAGCCAAAATGACTGCTGTTTTATTTTCAATGAAGCAATAGAAAATACGTACTCTGA